>NC_141782.1:9619604-9919604 GCF_054643075.1 Acanthaster planci
ACATGCAGGGAACTTGGTCTTACCATCAGCCTCAAGAAGACAGAGGTGATGGCCCAGGGCACTGACTCCCCTCCATCCATCCACATCGAGGACTATGACCTGAACTCCGTCAGTCAGTTCTAGTACCTCGGCTCAACCATTTCCTCCAACTTGTCGCTGGAGCCAGAGATCAACGCCAGGGTAACCAAGGCAGCAGGGGTAATGTCCAAGCTCCAAAAAAGGTGTAGTCTAACAACAACCTGACCGACAACACCAAGATACAGGTGTACAGAGCCTCTGTCCTCAGCACCCTGCTCTACTCAAGCGAGGCCTGGACAACAGATGCCGCTCAGGAGAGGAGGCTGAACAGCTTTCACCTTTGTTGCCTTCAGCATATCCTTGGTATCCGCTGGCAAGACCAGATTTCTACCATCAAAGTACTCGAGCAGGCAGGGCTGCCGTCCATCTTTGCCCTCCTGACCCAGCGCCACCTGCAGTAGTTCGGACATGTGTGTCACATGGACGCTGGCTGCATCCCAAAGGACCTGCTCTACGGTGAACTTGCAGATGGTGCTAGATGTCGCGGTCACCCAGCGCACTGCTTTAAAGACTCATGTAAGCGTGACCTGAGAGGCGCTGGCATCGATATCGATACGTGGGAAGGACTCGCCGATGACCTAGGAGCCTGAAAGTCAGCTGTCCGAAATGGAGTTGAGCAGGCAAAGACCAAACGCACCTACTCCCAGAAGCAGAAGAGAGCAAAGCGCAAGTCCAACTCCACAGACCAAGCAGCCTCAGCCTTTGTCTGCCCAGCCTGCTCCAAAGACTGCCACTCCCTCATCGGCCTGCATAGTCACAGGAGAAAATGCAGTACCCGGCATTGACCCATCAGCGTGCAACCATCGACTCTCGAGATCGAAGGAGGCCAAAGAGAAGAGACTTGACACCCAGTCTACAAACCCTGTGAGACTGGTCTGAAAAAATCTAAGGGTTTCTTGAATGGTTGTAGTTGAGACCATCACATGACCATGAACAAGACCAGTCACAAGTAACAGGTTGCAGTTCATTTCAATAGCTTATGACTGGAATTCAGACTAGAGGTCTTGACTGGTCTTGTAGTTGTCTTATGGTGTGTTGATTGCAAAACTAGGTTCCTAAGTAAATTTCCTAGTGGTGACCATAGATGGATTTCTTTCTAGTGGTTACACAAATAAGTTAACTCGGTCTCAAGTTAACTCAGTTTCAAGTCAACTAGGTCTCAAGTCAACTTGGTCCCAGGTCAACACGGTCTCTAGTACAATGTACATAATTGTGATGTACACGTAGATCTCGAACTGGGACTAGACTGTCATTCCGTACAAGCAGCAATTAATATTTCTGAGTGCTTGGTGCTGAGGCAGGCGCACAAATAATGCCATGTTAATCACAATTATTTATTCAACAAAAAAAAAATGCAAGGATTAATTTCCGTTTATTCATTCAGAGTTCACTGTTAAGTCAACCCACACCATAAGCCTTATTGCAAATACTGCATGGATGATTTGGCACGATAGAGAGGCATGGTGGAAAGGAAAAAGGAGCAAACATTGCCCCTTTTTCCTTCCCACAATGCCTTTTTACCATTGTGCAAAATCACCCATGCAGTATTTGCGATAAGGCTTGTGCATGGGATTAAACTTTGTGGGTGCAACGATATGTCAAGATGATTGTGCAGATTGATCTTAACCTTATTCCCTACCCTGTGTTCAAAAGTTTTAATGTAAGGCCATAGGAATGAATATCCTGGATTTCTGTCCACCGCTCGCATACTGCAGAAACAGCTACCAAAAGATTTCCATTTATTATTTCAGAAAAATCATTTTTCCCATCGGGAATGGTTGAAAAATAGCAGCAAAGTAAATTGGGAGTTTGTAGTGCCCCTGCATACAAATGATGAGATGGACTGAGAGCTACATGTACCCTACTTTCAAGGTTGGTTCCCTTTGCATGATCACGATCTCGCTATTGATGTGCGGTATGTACACCAATTAGTGAATAATGGAAAAAAGCCTCATGGGTTTTCAAAATTGTCCAGACGGAAATCCCGGATGCTCATTCTCATGACCTCTTAGTTGCATTTGTTGTAAAGACCATGCTGACTTGGGACCGAGTTGACTTGAGACTGAGTTGTCCAGGGACTAGCCCCCTTATTTTAACCCTAACCCCCTAGGCTCCTGCACTAGAAAGCATACTGAACCTCACAAAATCCAACAGGTTCATGTACTTGTCTATGTACTTGTACATGCAGGTTAGTGTACCAAACCTGATAAACTCCAACAGAATGAGCCCGTTGGAGTCTGAGTGATATGGTATGGATGGGTCTATGCAGTGTAGGATGACTTGCATTGAACAGTACCAAACCTGACAAAATAAAGCATAGTCCAACAATTGGTATAGCAAGTCAGACACTGCACACAATGACTCCTGTGTGTCCCAACTCACACAGAATCCAACACCATCTCCCTGGGCCTTTCATCCCAAGTCTCACAAAATTCAACAGCAGGTTCCTAAGGTACGGTATCAAACCTGCCAAAACCTGCTGTTGGAGTATGGCAGGTTTTGGGCAGTTAGGGTTAAAGATGGCGACTGTGACAGCGAGCCCGTTAGAGTGAATGGATAAAGGCAAAAAGACTGGAAAATACCTGAATAACATGAGTGAAATCATTCAATAAATGGTTTTTAGAAAGTGGAAAGGTCAAGGATCATGTTCTTGTGCAAAAGAAATTGTGCCCACGATGATAAGTTCAATACGCCGACACGAAATTGCATATACGGGATGTGTGGCTAAGGATGGATCGGGAGTGAGAGTCCGTGCCACACTAGTGGGGCTATCCAGGGACCAAATTGGCCTCGGAGTTGCCCTTCACCCGAGATTTCACTGTTTACACTGGTTTATGCACTGCAAATATCTCCCACATCATATCAAAAAGATTTCAGTTATTTTTATCATGTTCATGATGTTGCAGCAAAGAATTAGGGAAACATGTTAATCCCTGTACAAAGTCAATAGTGGGTTACCCCTTTGCCGGATGCCCAGTCGTACGTGAGTGCAATGTGCATATTCATAGATGGCCCATGGCCCTAGGTCTAAATTATGGAACAACCTCCGTCCGACACTTACAGTGCCCCATCCAATAAGCTCATTTGTCTCTGCATCCTCAACCAGCAGCCACAGCTTAGCCAGAAAACCTGGCACACTCGAGCTTGGGCCATTCACTTCCTTCTTCTCCATGGTAGGCTTAATAAAAGTTAGTCGAACACTTTAGTTTTTCACAGCAAATTTTAGCCCACGTCCCGCACAATAAACGCCATCTTGGAATTGTCTCTTCTGAATCGCCATCCATGGGCCATTGTATTAATAGGGGTGTAATTTCCTAAAATCAGTGGTTATCTGAATACAGTACTGACAAATGAAATAAAGAATTAGAATCCAAATCTCAAAATTAATTTATATCTAATTTTGTTGATTTTTTATTTTGAAATTAAGTAAGGTTTTTGAGTTTTGTAAGGACACTTTACACTATATTAAAAAGATCCCCATTTTTATTTAAATGGTTTTCCCTTTTAGAGTGCGTACGTGTCGATGTCGTAGAGAGAGGAGGACGTGTTTCACACTGGTTATTACATGTATTAACTCCAAGCTAGAGAGCGGGTACCGAGTATTCGCCGTACGGACATTGAATGGCTGGTTCCCTCCGTACAATCCACCGGAATTTGAACGACAACGAAGGGATTGGAACCAGTCTAAGGGTACTGAGTGCGTACGTGATCGGATATCGGATACGATCGTCGGGGTATTTGCGTTTTAAAGATGAAATCGACAGCGCCATCTATTGATGTGCAAAAGAGCACAAAACATGTCAAAATGGCTGCCAGTGTTGCTGTAAGTTTTTGCCTTTTTGTTTTATGGTTCTTTGAGGACACTTAACTTTTTACGTGTAACCGTTTTTGACAAAAACGAGTGGAGCTCTTTCACACAGCAAAATTTAAAACAGGGAATCAGTCTGGATATTTTGATGAGAATAAAATAGGTAGCCTACACAAGTTGACATGTTGACAGGGGACGGCCTGTACAGATTATAGGCCTTTGCCTTCATCATGTAGTAAATTGCAAGACACATTAAATTTTTACATGTCCAGATGTTTAACATGTTTAAAGACATGAAAGAGTTCCGCGGGCAGGTAGGCTTGGTCGTACTAATTAACGTCAACACAACGTCAACACATGATAGTAACGTCAACACTCGGTCAATACACCCAAATCACATTCTAAGTTAACAGAGAGGCAATTCGATAGCAATATAATGCCTAAAATACAATTTGGCTAACAACAGTGGGCGACATTTGGGGGAAAAGCCGTTTTATTTCACGAAAATAACACCCTCCACACAGCCACGAAAGACGGTAGCCATGTTGCCTCTCGGTCAGACGGACCATACCATTACGCTACAGGGGTCACCTTTATACAGTATAATAAACCATGGTACGGTGGGAAAGCAAGATGACAGCTAACGGTGGTGCTCCTCATGAAAAAACCTCCCTTGAAATGTTGTAAAATGTAACCTTGATTAAATAGAAATTATTCCTAAGTGTATACATTACAGTTTGATACGTCTGTTTTCAATGCATTTTGTAAGTGCTGACCGTGTGTTGATGTTACTATCAATGTGTTGACGCGTGTTGACGGTTTGTTGACGCTGATTAGTAAGACCCGTTAGGCTAGGCCTACATAGCTCTTCTGGATGCGGTACATGTATGAATGATACACTGGCATGACTGGACACACTGCACAAACCCTACGAGTACGAGACTGGTCAGAAATATCTAAGTATTTTCTAAGATTAGAGTCCAAGTACCTTCCATAAGCTTTCCTTCCAATTAGTCATGTTAGGCCTAATTCATTTCACTCAAAATATCTCGAACCCCGAATCAAATTCCTGCGAATTCACCCCCAAAACCGTCCTTATAGTTTCTGATTCCAGCTTAGGATTAAGTGAGAATCGGTACATCCAAACTGTACCCCTCAGGAATGAAAACACTCAGGAATCAGTTGTCGGTGTGTGTGTGCCAATATGGCATGCTTTTTGTGAATGGTCCACCAGGCCGGTGCGCCGTAACGCCATCTCCAGGACATTAACGTGCAGTTTAAATAGCTCATTGAAAAAGATGGTGACTTTGAGCTTAACAAGAAGAGCGTTTCCAATTTGAAAGGAAATTTTTCTTTTCTTCCCAAATGTGATTAAATCTTACCATCATGTCTGGAATCTCCGATTTTCACTAAATCCTAGGCTGGATGCATTAGACAGTTTAAGGACCATTTTGGAGGTGAATTCAGAGGATTTTGATTTGGGGTATGAGCTATTTTGAGTGAAATGAATTAATGGAATGGAAAGTCTAGATGGAAGGTACTTGGACTCTACTGTTGCCTGGCCATATCCAAATGTTAAAAAGGGAGATTTGTAGAGTTCAGTGGCACTCAGTGTGCATTTTGTACTTCATGTAACCAGTATATAATATTATATATACAATATAAACAGCTTCACCACTGGAACCCCTGCAGTCTCCTGACAACGGACAGAGCATACTGTCGGAAACATTGAGTACCCCTGGTTCTTTTAAGAACCACACCTACTCATGGTGCTTCTGCAAACCTCTACAACTAACTTGCTACCTTCACCATGAAAGGCTTCAAAACTCATACATGTAACCAATGTTCTCCACAGCATTAAATTTCAGCATGGAGGCAGGCAATGCAAGTGCAGAGCATGAAGCCCTTACAGCATTGGGTCTGGGGCCCGCTTAAAGGACCCGGGAAAGTTTGGATTCTAGATCCTCTATAGTGCAATCAGCTATTTCCTGGGCACTTTTTCAGACTAAATCAAATTTACTGGTATTTATAACTTGAAATGAAGGCAAGGGGGGTCGGTCATCAAAAGTAGATTTTGTTTCGGGGCATTTTTTGTTACAGATTAGAACTTGTCACTAAATGGGGGTTAGGGAGTTATGAGCCTGAACAACCCTCAAACGCTGAAATTTACATGTAGGTTACTGGGTCTCAATGTGACAAAGTGAAAATGATATTAGCAAGGAGATTGCAACCAGTCCAGAATTTCATGCGTACATACATGTATGATTTATTATGTGTATAGATGTGAATGATCATACCCCTTGACGCCGGGACTTTTTTCTGAAAGCAGACTCCGAGAATTCCAGCCTCGCTTGGCCACAAAGGCCACCTGCTCATTGTTCGGTGGCATGCGGCTCTTTTCACGCGTCCACATTCCCGTTACCTCTTTTCAAAGTGGGGACTATTGTGAAGCTGGTGGTTATGATGCAAATTCGGCCTTTTCATTTCTTGGCAACACACAAAGGCCAATCACCATATACACAAGAGCCAGGGTATGCTTTCTTTCACCGTGTTCGCTTGAGCATGGGCCAAGAATAATAGCTGAAAAGTGGTCAGAGGGATCTCAAGTTTTACAGCGACTCTTACCGCCTCCCGGCAGGAAGGGGTTAATGTTAATACATGTTGTGTTCGTTGTGTCCAGTGCTGGGTTTGATCATAAATGCTAGAAGATTGCATCTAAACATTTTAGGAAGTAAACTGTTTTTAGTACCACTAACTGATATTTCCACTGGACAACAACAGCCCAGCTCATGGGAAAACCACAACAGTCAATCATAAAAGAATTGTTGCTGCACAAATGTCTATTTTGCAAATGTGCTGTTTTTTGCTACATGTAGGCCATATGAAAGAAAATTGCTACACTTTTTGTCATTGGGCATTTTGGCTTCGTTTTTGCTCTAAAAGGTTTTAGCTCCAGTTTAATTGATTTTTGGAATGGAAAAAAATATGGTTTTTGAATTTAACAGAAATGCAGCTGTTCAAATTTTTTTTTTGATTTTGTCATTGAGTTTGGATAATTTCTTATTGGATTCAACCTCCAACAAGAGTTTTATTTCCGACAACATTGTCAGTGCTATAGTGGCTTACATGTACATGTATGTGTCCTGTACATTCTTCAAAAAGCTGAACAAAGGGAAAATCAATACTTAAACAAGAGAAACCTTAAAATCTGTTTAAAAAGTCAAGTAGTGAATGAGAAGTGAATGTAGTTGAACATCATCACTTTAAAATAGAAGAGAATTTGAGCTTTTTGTCGAAATATATGCATATGCGCTCTCAATTCTATTTTGGAATTTTTTTCCAGGTATGCAGATGAGCTCTCAATCCTATTTCGGAAATGTTTCCAGGACAAATACGTGTACATGTAAGACCCATTTCATTATGAATTTTTCATTATAAATTTTTCATTTCATTATAAATTTTTCATTCACTTCCCAGGAATCACCTGGTCAGCCACCTGGAAATAGAGCCAGTGAATGTCAGTCATCCTCCAAACTGACCTCATTAGAAGCATCTGAGAACTCCATCACAGAAAATGGAAGAGCTAGCATTCAAGAAAAGCAGACTAAGGGTGAGACACAGCAGATTGATAGACAGTGAGATAAGGGAAATGAAATGAATTTCTTTGCTTGGTAATCTGGTGAGAGCTGAGACACAAATTACTTGCCCATGTGTGTCAGTGGTCAGGAAATGATGTCTCCATTAAATTTTTCTCTCTTCTTAGAAAAGCAGCCTTCTCCAACTCTATGCAGCCCATCAAAGTCAAAGCGTAAACTGGATTCATCAGACGGGCACGATGACAGCACATGTGATCCCCAGCTGGAGACCCTGTGCCGCAAAAAATTCAAACCAATTGCTCCCAAGCCTACGGTCAAGAAAGACCACCACCAGTCGGTTGTCACGGCAACCGTTCCCATTAAAGATGCTCCCCAGCCAGACTTTGGCCCATCCTTCTGCGTGACCAAGGGGGACAGCAAGAGCGGACCGGTGATGTTTGTGAGCCCAAAGGTGCAGCTGATTCCTAGTGTACCAATCATTGCCCACACACCCATGTTCAACACTGAGGCCTTGGCATCCAGTGGTTCTCCATTCTCAGTGACTGTTCCATTGATGTCACGCGGCAAGTACTTAAATGTAATGAATCCCCCAGCTAGGATTGCAATGACAGACATTGCAGGTCACTACAAAACTGTTGTTCAACTGTTACCAAGCAGTTCCAGTCACAGTTGTCTCCAGCCTACCAGCTGTGTGCCAACTAAGAGCAACCTGAACAAAACCAGTGCTGATATTTCTTCTGCCAACGCAGCACCAGTGAGAAGTGAACAGAGCCAAGGCAGAAATGGAATGTCAGCAAACAGAACTGCCAAAACGAAGACAGTATCAAAGCCAAAAGCAAGTAGATATAAATACAGCCTTCTGATGAATGGAGGTTGTTATGATGGTAACTTGAACACAGCAGCTAACACCAAGCCCCAGACCTGCATCACACCAGCTGTCTCCTTGAACGGAGGTGTGCGATTCAATCTACCAGCCATTCTAACAAGCTCAGGAATCTTACAGATAACTGTCCCCAGTGTTGGCATTGCTAACGGGCAAGTGCAGTACTGTGATGTTCCTTCAGCTGCAGATGTCGTACAAACACAATCTAGCAATTTGCAAACTCCTTCGACACAGTCTGTGAATGCATCAGACATTGTGGCAACTTCTACTGGACAACCAGTGAGCACAGCAAACGCCTGCATCACTACAACTTCCAGTGGATTGACACAGTCAAGTGTAAGTGAGTCGAGTGCTCGTCTTGGCAGTGTTGCTCAAATTTCCTGCAAGAAAACCAATGCAACAAGTACACGTGGTGTGTCTCTTGATGAAACACTGAGAATTATGTTAAGGAGCCCAAGAACAAATATCTCCCAAGATAACCAAAGAGAAACAAGTCAGAAAAAGAAAAGCAAACCACACAGGATGAGTGCTTCCTCTGCCAAAAGTCGTTGCAAGGGACAAAAGACCAGAGTAGATGTGTCTGTTGCTTCTTCAGTGAGTGAAAACAGTAGCATACAAGATAAGAGCAGTGGCAGGAGTGGGATAGTCGAAGCTTTGCCTGGTCAGTGTACAGATGAAGTGTCTTCACACCCTGTTGACAGTATACACAGAACAGTACCTAGTGAATATTTATCAGAACAAAGGAACAATGAAGTGACCACTACAGGCCAGAGTGTGCAATATCGACAAGGAGATGCTGGTGAAAATGGCCTGACAGAACAGATATCACTGGGGCAAGATGTGATACCAAATCAAAGGAGTCAAGGGATTAGAGCTTCAAGTTATTTAGTTAATGAAGAGACAATGACCATAGTGCATCCGGCAACAACCACAGTCGTGGCAAACTCTGCCTCTCATGATTCATCAAAGAGACTGCCAGACACATTAGTTTCATCATCTGGGGCCTCAGATTCTTGCTCGTCAATCACCAATGGCTTGGGCGGCATGACAAATGTTCAGGACCTTGACTATTTAAGACACTCCACACTGCCAGTAAATGTAACAACAAGCAATAATCTTCATGGATCTGTCAGGCCAGTGAATGAACAGTGGACTAGGACTATCACAACAGCTCCAAGAGCCTCTAGTTTGCCCAACTTTGCAACAGGACCTAGAGGCTTTTACACAAGCACAACCATTGCACCACTGGTAACCTTTAATATTTCACAAACAGCAAACCATCAAGTCCCACAAGGACCCAAGGACAGTGCTCCTGTACCAACAACAGTGAGCTTTCAGCCTGGTTTAGCTTTGCTCACATCTTCCACCGCACCATCTATGCAATCCAAGCAAACCAATAACATTACGGTGGTCACAACAGCCTGTGTTTCTCTCAGTAAGAGTTTAACTTCCATACCAAGACTAAATTCAAGAACTGTCTTCAGCACTACAATGTGCAGTAGTGTGGTGAGCAGAAACTTGCATAGTCATGTGCAGATGAATTCTGCATCGCAGGGATCCCATGATGGAATTCATCCTGGAACATCTGTCCAATCCTTGCAGAATCCAAGTGAAACCATCAGGCCTCAAGGTAATGTTCCTAGTTCTTCACATCCTGTTGCAAGACAGCAAAGGCCACATGCAGACTCCCACACAGCCGTAACTTATTCCCACAACACAGTGACATCAGTGGGGAATGCAAATCACAGCTTCCCTTCCACCTTGATTAGCTCCAGCAATTCCTGTATATCCACCACCACCTTGTCCACCCCTCCTGCGCCACATGGAACTTACCTACTAGATGTGAACACTCCAAGAATACCACCTGCTTCTTTATCATCCATCAGTGATGAGAGGAATGCTGTTCCGGTGCGAAGGCAGCCCCAGCTTCCTGGTGACAATCTTGGTACCATGCATCCTGAGATAAATGGTGCCATCGGCAACAGGGGCCACAATCCACCACAGAGCGATTTGCCGTTAGTGATAGCAAGACAGGCTAATCAAGAGCATCTTGTGCCGAGACAAAATGTTGATGCATCAGGTGCAAGACCAAGCAGTCTTCAGTGTACTACTCTCACAAACAGACCCGAGCACAGCTTGTGCACCCCATCTCTACCAGTAGTGCCCCACCATGCAGGTATCTTAGCCACAGCAATACTCCGATCAAGAGCTCTGGAGAGGAATCCTTGGGGGGTTCCCTCTCTGAATATGAGCACACCTCCAGTTGTTTCAAGTGTTGCTCTAACGCCACCAGTGACAGTGACTCCTAACACGACTGCAGGCTTCTTTAGAGCTACTGAGACTGTCAGTGTGACCAATAGTACCATTAGTCACACACATTCTGCAGACCATGGACTTCATTCACAATCAGCCACTGGAATGCCGTCATCTGTGGTGAGATGTACAGATAAAGGAATCCAAAACTGGCCCACCACTTCTGAGGGCATTCTCTCAAGACAAGAGGGAAGCAGTTTACCTGGAACTCATGCTGCAAGATTAAGCACTGAGAGACAGGGTAGAATGGCTGCACCCCCTCCTAGCTTTACTGGCAGTGAAGGTGCTGATCAGGGGGTCAATAATTCTGTAACAACTGCACCAGGAGATCAAGTCCTGAGCATGCAAAGCCATATCCAGTCAGTTCCACTTCACAGCAATATCCCACCAAATGCAAGGAATGCCATGAATGAGGCATTGCAGCGACGGAACAGGAATCTGCGCATGCATCCTACAAGGTCCGAAACTCCAAGCTCAGTTGTCAGCACACAGACCCATGCAAGCAGAGTGGCGGTGTCTGCCATCCAGGAGAGCAGCAGCTTCACTGGAACCCAGCCGACTCACGCTGTTGCTGAAAGGGGAGAAATGACAAGCACAGATCTTCTGCATGCATCAAGGGAGCATCCCAGGCAAGAGTCTGTTCCCCATCAGCACCCTGCTCATCATGTACATGGCATGCCTGGTGCACGGGTCCCTTCAAATTCCATGTCTCATCTGCCTATGCCATTGATGCCCCCACCATCCGTCTTGTACGGCAGCTCCACCCCAGTGCCCAATCTTTCCATGACTCCTCTCCATGGGGTGCCACTGCCAGGGTCACTGTCAGCCCATTCTGTTCAAGGACACGGCATGACTCACCAGGTTCATGCCACACCCCCACCTGCCCCCCACCATGGGCAGTCCGCTGGATCAAACCCGCAGGGCCCTGTCAATCACATGTTTGTACCTACCCCATATGGTCCTATCCATCGCTCTCTGTACATGCCACCACCGAGTCCCCATCCCCCAGATCTGAGCCTGATGTCTCCAAGATCCTACGGTCAAGTCCATATGCATGACAGTGTGTTGTACAGCCCTCGATTTTCTTCTCCAATAAGAAATTTGCCAGGATCAAGCTTGGCAGAGGGAATGTTTGGGACAGCAATGCCTAGGAGCTTCTCAGATGACCGATTGGACACTTGTTGTTCTGGACCTTACACTCACTCCCCACCGATTCATGACAACTCAAGTCACATGTACCCACCTGGCTTTATGTCACCACCAGTGAGTAGAAATCAACCACCTTCACAAACCAGTCTTTGTGACTCACACCAGCGGCAATTCAACCATCGAAGCCATCAAGGCGTGTCCGAGAGACACCCATTCTGCCATGACAGCATAAGACAAGCAGCACCTCAAGTCCCGGTTCCCGTAACACAGGCCAGCAGTTTCAATGGCACTCCAAGTTCAGCCATAGTTACAACTGTATGCATCTCTCTAGACTCTAATGTGTTAGTCTGCACAGCATCCTCATGTGTTCCAACTCAGCAGAGTAGTCTGGGGAACTCACTGCCTGCAAATTCACTCAGTCCAACAACCTCATCCACAGCAGGAGTAACCCCTGGAACCATGGTTTCCTCAAGTGCCAGTGAAAACACTTCTGCCGTGCCATCAGCCCCAACCAGCTCTTCCAGCACCACCCCAGTCAGAGTTGTAAACTTGGGAAACACGAGTGACAAGTACCTTCCTCTGGAGCTGGTTGTTTCCTCTCCATCTACACCAGTCACCTCATCTGCCTCAGTTGCAACACTCCCCATGCAACTCAGCAGTGAGCAGATTGTCAAGTTTGGTGATGTGATACTGGAATGCAGCCGGCAGATCTTGAGGGAGTCTGGTCGCACTGTGCTGTGCTGCTGGAGTTGTGACTACCACACAGCCGAACCCAAGAAGATGTACAGGCACCAGCGTCGTGATGAACAGCCAATGAAGTGCCAGCTTTGCAGCCACATGGGTATCTCCCGCTGTCAGTTAAATCAGCATTTTAAGGAGATGCATATGGATAAGGATGAGGACCCATTTAGGACGCCAGCTGTAACATGAAAAGTCTCTGTTCAGTGTCTCCAATTGCAACCAACGTTTGAGGAGGTCGTAACAAACAGAGAAGGTTAATAGTAATCAAACAATTATACATTTTACTTTCTGTTGCTTTACATGTAAAAGGCCGCTCAATATCAAACATGCAAGTGATCTTGACATTTAAATTTGGCTTGTCTAAACCATTTACAAACTTTTCTTTCATGTTGAAAGTGAAACCCCACGAGAGTGCAAAACAAGTCAAGTCAGTACAGTGTCAGGAAGTAATTAGCCCCGTGACATTCGCTGTATTGCTTACTAAATCCTACTCCTCCAAGTGAAAGCTGCTGAGTTGGAAGAGAGGGGTTAAGTCGAGATTCTCATGAACAACAAACTTTGTCTAGTCTTTTCTTCAAGGGAAAAAACTGAGTCCAAAATTCTAAAATGTAATGCACGATGAATCATTGATAAAATCAGCGTGTAGTGTTTTGTTCATAACCTCAAACATTGAACAAGACAGGATTTTAGTCCAGAACCAAAAGCGAAGATCCTGTGAAGGAATTTGTACTTCCATGTTCCCGCATACATGCATGTCACTCTATGCATTGATGTGTATAATATGTACATGTACATCTATGTTGGAAAGGCTGGTTAAAACATGTTGTCGCTGATTTTGTCTGGCACTTAAGCAGACAACTTCTGGAAGACATTTTAAGCTCAGAGTTTTATCTCTATGTTGTACTGAGTTTTGAGATGTGGGAAGTCATCTCTTTTTTTCTTGGAGGGCAGATTTTTTAATAACCTAATTTCATTTCTCTTCTGTCTGTATTTGAAACCAAAACCTCAGACACTGCTGTCAATGATTCTTACAACTTTGTGTAATTACGAGTACATGTATGTGATTTTGTTGATTGAAATTGTAAAAAATATATAATTAAAAATGCAGCTGAAATAGTTTACATAATCCATATTTATATTCGTACCTTTTCTGTAATTAACATGTTTGAGTAAAATTGTACATGCTGTTATTCCACTACCATGTAAAATAAGGAACAAAGAGAGTATTTATGCACCAAACCAAGTTTGTATTTTCATGTTTGTTGCTTTTTTATCTTTTCAAAAGATTTTTACAAGAAATTGTTTGCACCTGTTGAGCTTTTTTATACAAACTATACCCATGTAAATTGATTTTTTGCTTTTTTTACACTATCAACTGGCTAAAATTGTTTACCCAATTTTGGCTATTTTTCTTGTTCAAAACTTCAGTGTTCAAGATGTTCTTAATTACAGCCATTATAATTATAGTCTTGTTCTGCAACTTCAAGACAGTTCAAGCAGTTAATGCACCAGCCTCATTCTACTCATCAATGACACTTCTTTCTGAAAATGGAAAAACTGAGCTGGATGCTACATAGTTCTGTTTGATGTTATTACTAAGATGAGTATGTAATGATCTCCCTTTTTGTTGGGTAAGATGCTCACTGCAGAAGTTCAGGTTTCTTTTTGTAAATTCCTGTTATTATTCTTGGGAAGGTGATATGCATGTATTAATTGTATGTGGGAATTTGATTTCCTATGTTATTTGAAATTAAGGTTTAAGGTTGTGTTGTCACAAATGGGAGTTTGAACATGGTGCTGACAAATGAAAACAATCTTTAAATGCAAGTTTACTGTATTGCACGTGTGGTTTCTTATTATATCCATAAAATGATTGAATGGAAATTGTTTCTATTGTCACAGATATGGTTTAATTAAGCCACACATTTGCTGCTAAATTTACTTGAGTTCAAAATATTTAATTTCACGACACAACCTTTCATTTAGATATGCTTTTATTAATTAACTTGTTTCAGCTCAACTCCCCTCCCCTATTAATACAAATACTGGATGTAGGGAACCACGTTTGGTGTGGCCTCTTTTACTTTTAGGTTCATAGAAAGTCAAATTGCTTAATACATATAATAGTCCTTCTTGGTCACAAATGATGGAAATGCAGCTAAACATACGGAATATGAAAATGATTTGTCCGCTTATTTTAGCACATTTGGTTCACATTAAAAGGGACAGTTAAATACATATTTTATGCTGATAAAAGAAGCTTCACTTCATGGAATACGCCTGCCCCCGTGAGTGTTCTTTCGTCTATTAGTTGTGCACATATTTATGTACATATTCTATATACATATATTCCATTTATATATACACGTATTTATTCTTTTTTGATTGTAAAATGAAAATCAAACAACCAAAAAAGAAGTTGTTTTTTGACGTGACAATGAAAAAATTTTTGAAAGTTGTTTTCCGTTTTAAAAAAGAAAATGAAAATAGAAAACAATACATTTCTAATTTTGGATTTGAAAAAAAATGACAACAGAACAAAATCTTGTCTTTCATTTAAAAACTCAAAACGATCACATTCTTTTTCCCCTTTTTCAGTGTAGATATAAGCACCAACATAATCTAGGCCTATTGCTCCAACATTTAAGAATGAAAAACAGTTTCAATTTTTTATTGTGTAATGTACGAAACGCATTTGTATGCTCGCCACTATACGAGGAATTCGTTGCTTCTATTAAAGGGAGGAGCAACTCACAAGGGGATTTAAGGCAGTTTTCATCTTGAGAAGTGCTCAGAGACGTCACCTCAGTCAAAATAACGCGGGTACACGTGTGCAGACGAATGAAACTTGGACTACATGTACTTTCGTTTTCAACAGAAAAAGAAGAAGCGAGTCTGTCGTCTTTTCCCTCATTTTCCGTTTTCAAATCGAAACATGCTCGGACCATACCCTGCTGCTGATGATTGATCATGATCCATGATCGTTGGTAGCCACGTATGGTGAGTGTACCTTCAACAAGTGGGATGGGAAGAGAGCCATAAGAGGATCGACCGCTTCGCGGCACTATACGATCTTTGGTTCGGAGACCATCGCGTGGACACACGTATTTGTTGTCGCCCAATCCCCACTTCGCCCTATTTTCACTTTGCCCCGTCCGTGCTATACTAATGTATTGTAATTTATTGATGCCAATAATACATCATAAACAAGATGGGAGACAAAAGTAATAAAAAATCACTGTGGTCACAGACCACTCTCCCTACAGTCTAGTAGTGAAAAATTAAAGATATTAATAGGCCTAATAAGTAAATACACTATCTAAAACACTGAACATGTAAGCAGTTAAATATGTAAATGCATATAAAAATACACTTGGACACTTTATAAAAATTTAACAATAAGTATTATCTAGAAATAAAACGATAATACTTCATTAATTAAATAAATTTTAAAAAAAGAATTAAAACGACCACCTAGGACATAAACATAAAATAAATAAATACATGTACATGAAATGGCACATTGGTCCAGTTATGAAGTAAGGAAAGAATTACAAAAAAGGGCGAAATCAAAAAGGGTGAGCTACTCTGGTAAGGACATGATGCATGTGTAACCTGGAAATTTGCCCCGCTAACTGAATACATAAGACTTTGGGAAAGTAACAAGATCTGAAGACACCTGGTTCAGGAAGACTGGGTCGCGATTTATTTGGAAGGTCAGGACAAAGTTAACAAATGAAAAAAAATGGAAATGTGATAACAACCCAACACAGTGCCACAAGTGGATTACTCGAGTGACCAATCAGGCACAAACCCCAGCTGCAACTGGTGACAAGAGCAGAAAAGTGCAAATGTGGGAAGGCTGAAGAGAGCAGTGAGTGGTAATGCTCACTCTTCCGTAGCGCGCACCAGTCTGCACAATTAACTGCAGGAGCTGAGGCCTGAGCTCGATGAGCAATGCTAAACTAAAAGGTGATACGGGGTACCAGACAAGTTGCTGACTAAACTAAGGAAGCTTGTAAAAGAAAAAGTGTCATGTAAAAAAAAACATTCAAATCTCCCTTCCACACTTGCCACCACTTAAAATCCTTGTTGTCCTCAACAAGGGAAACTTAAGTACATGAAATGCACCATCTAACCTAAGTTATTACAGTACAATACTTATTTCCACTCCCAAAGCGCTGAGGTGGTCTTCGCCTTCGTGGAGGGCGCCGTCTGGAGAGTATACCTCCTCAAATGACAAGTCATTGTTCTCGGTGTCTGTACTGGAATCAGGCTCTTCCAGCTGTGGCGTTACAGGACGTCCTCTTCTAAGGAGTCTGGGTAGAGGTGGGTACCTTCTGCTGTCATTAGTGTGACCACTTCCTTCTGACTCACTCTGACCTAGCAGTTCAGTTCTTGAGCTGTCACAGGACTGACCATCTCTGTACTGGCATCTGCAGAGGCTGGTTCTGCTTGGCCTCAGCTGAGATTTAGCTTGTGACTCTTCAGAGTCTGAAGTTCCCGGTGCCGATACTACGTCGAATGGGCGGAGCATGAGCATGTTGCGGTGAAGAGTCCTGGTGTTGGGAGAGCCTATCCGCCGGACCACATAGACTGGGATGCCCTGCTGTTTCCTCACAACGATATAGGGGTCTGTTTCCCACCTGTCCTTCAGTTTGGCTTTCCCGCGCTGAGACTTGTTAGCAACAAGGAAATTGTCACCAGCCTGGGGGATGCAGTCACTTGCCTGCTGATCATACGTGGCCTTCTGCTTGATCCTGGCCCTTTCAGCTGTCGTCTGGACTTCCCAGTAAACGTCATGCATGTGCTGTCTGAGGCGCCGGACATAGCGGGGGTAATTGTGGTCGGGCCTTTGCTCTGCCTCGTTGTCTTGTGTTGATGGGATGAGGATGTCTACGGGTAACTTGGGCCTCCGCATGAACATCAGATAAAATGGGGAATACCCAGTACACTCATGTTGGGTGCAGTTGTATGCATGGGTCAGGACGCACACATATATAGCCCAGTTGACCTTCTGCTCCGGATTGAGTGTCCCCAACATTGACATCAGCGTCCGGTTCCAACGTTCCATCATTTCATTCCCCTGGGGGTGATATGGTGTGGTTCGGGTCTTCTTCACCCCAAGCAGCTTACACAACTCCTTTATCACATCTGACTCAAAGGACTTGCCCTGGTCAGAGTGCAGCCTCTCTGGAATCCCATAATTGACCACAAATTTCTCCCACAACACCTTGGCCACAGTCGTCGCTTTTTCATCTTTGGTGGGGTATGCCTGGGTGTATCTGGAGTAATGATCGGTTATGACCAGAACGTGTTCATAGCCACCCTTTGACCTTTCTAGGCTCAAGAAGTCGATGCAGACTAGCTCCAGCGGGCGTGTAGTGCGGATACTTTCCAGCGTTGTCTGTCTTCAGGTGTCTAGCGTCTTCCTGAGTGTGCACCGTCTGAACTTCTTGATGTAAGCACGGATGTCAGAATAGAGGCCAGGCCATAAATACCTCTCCCTAGCTTGGTGTAGTGTCTTGTCGAGACAAAGATGCCCCATCGAGTCATGAAGGTGTTGTAACACCTGTGATCGAAGGTCTACTGGTATGACAAGGAGGTACTGCCGGCCAGCTGCATCACCACCCAGACGATGAACAAGGAGATCTTACCTCCAATCGGTCCCAACTCCTCAACAGCCGACGGACAGCACTGGTTTCTTGTCCCAGTTGCCTTTTGCATGGTCTTCCTTCTCGTATGCCCTTCAGGTATATAACTCTGGAGATGGCTTCATCTCTCAGCTGTGCTGAGAGGAGGTCAACACCCTGAACAAGGCTTGTACCTGGGATGAGGTTGTCGTGGGCAGTTGAAACTGATTCATCACCCGAAATACTGGGACCTTCTCTTGGCGCGCGACGTTACTTCTTGAGCCTGCAACTGTGCTGATACCTTCTCTCCCCCATTCTGTTCTTCGCTCGCCAACTTATCCTCCGATCTGTCCATCCCCACTTCATTGGTACCAAAGACGCAAGATACTTCATCCCTGACAATCCGTGACAGTGCAGCTGCACTGCCATTGGCGTGACCGGGCCGGTAGATTATGTCCAACTTAAACTTAGACAAATCACTAACCCATCGCTGACCATAAGCATCCAGCTTGGCCGTTTTGAGAATGTAAGTGAGTGGGTTGTTGTCGGTGACTGCAGTGACATCTTGACCATAGAGGTAATTGCGGAACTTCACCGTTATTGCCCAATGGAGAGCTCGGAACTCCAGCTTATGAGCAGGATACTTGGCCTCTGACGGTGTAAGGGTGCGACTGGCGTATGCTATTGGCCGCTCTCGTCCATCTTGCACAAGTGTGAGAACTGCCCAACACCCATCGGCCGAGGCATCTGTCTGGACAGTGAATGGGAGGGCATAGTCAGCATAGGCAAGGACCGGGGTTGAAGTCATTTTCTGCTTCAGTAGGTCGAAAGCTTTCTGACGCTCCTGACTCCAGGTGAACGGTGGATCCTTCGTTCCACGCCTGCCTCCTATCAGGGCAAAAAGTGGTCCCGCAATTCGAGCATAATTGTGAAGGAAACGCCGATAGTAGCCAGTGAACCCCAAGAAACTACGGACATCCTGTTTGGTCTTCGGCTTGGGCCAATCCACGACGGCAGACGTCTTTACAGGGTCGGTGGCAATACCATCTGCAGACACAACATGGCCAAGATAGCGAACTTGTGACTGGAAAAAATGGCATTTGGATGGTTTAAGCTTCAAACCATACTCACGCAGCCTCTCGAAAACCTTTGCAAGCCTCTCTCGGTGTTCATCTACAGTACTACTGAATGTATGATTATGTCATCAAGGTACAGAAGGAGGGAGTCGAAATTCATGTTCCCAAGGGCAGCGGTCATCAGTCTTTGAAATGTTGCCAGGGCGTTCATTAGCCCAAAGGGCATTCTGGTAAACTCATACAAGCCCATGGGGGGACGTGAATGCCGTCTTGGGTCGATCCTTTTCAACCACCTTGACTTGGAGGTACCCGGACGTCAGATCCAGGTTTGCGAAGTATTTGGCTTTACCAAGGGACGTCTAAGGCATCTTCGACGCGAGGCAGTGGAAATGCATCCCGCACCGTCTTGGCGTTCAGCTGGCGACAATCGACACAGAGTCTGATTTTACCGTCCTTCTTTCGTACGATTACGATGGGGGATGCATAAGGGCTCTGACTCGGCTGTATCACTCCGGATGCCTTCAGCTTGTCTATATGCTGTCGGACGTCTTGGAGTTGCCCTGGTGGGACCCTGCGGTACGGCAGCCTGAAGGGAATATTATCAATCAGGGGTATCTCATGTTCTACCGTCTCAGTGTAGCCCAGGTCTTGATCATCTCGGGAGAAAACATCCTTGTTTTCGGAGAGTAACTGGAAAACCTGTTCTGCCTGCTTGTCTGTCAGGTTCTCATGGTTGACATCAATCTCTGGGACTTGGGGTTCCACCGCCGACTGGTTACATACAGCTTAGTGGGTGTTGCAGTTAGAGTGGGTTTCTTTGTCCGCTTCAACTCTGCCAATTCCTTGACTACAGACAGGGTACCCAAGCAGGTATTTGGCCTCAAAGTGAATTGACGCGGAGAGAGGTTGCATACTCGAACAGTGGTCGTTCCCCTTTTAACCTCCGAAAAAGTTCTACCAACGACCAGATTCTCCTCAAAGGTTGCATTGGCTGGCTCCACAAGTGCGTAGAAGGTCTTTCCATGTGTTCGTCTTGGGGCTTGTGTTGGCACATCTACCTCCGCACCGGACTTTATCACCAACCTTCTCTTGCTGGCATACTTAAGAGAGCCAATTTCACCATCCCTGTTTGCAAAGTCAGTCCCATCACAGTTGACACACTGAAAAGCATTAAACCAGGGGTCAGAACGTCGTCTGGTCCTGGCCATAAACCACCGGCCATATCTTTGATGCAGTCTATCATGTAAGGCCACGATGACGTTGGTTCCCAAGAGAACAGGGGTAGATTATCGAAAGTCTGTGGTAAGCACCACAAAGGCAGGCACATCACAGATTGTCTGACCCAAAACAACAATGTCCAGCATGATGTACCCACCATGCGGGACACTCTGGCCACCCGCTCCATAGATACGAACATCTGCTTTGCTCATGACTCTATCTTGCAGTTTGGGATGTGCTGACATGTACTGATCTGTGATCGTAGTCACCTGCGATCCAGTGTCCATTAGAGCCCGACATGTCCGCCCAGCCACAGTAACTTGAGTAGTGATCACAGGGCCGACAAGGTGCTCATCTGCTGATTTACGTTCCCTGCTGCTTTCCGAGCCCTGCGAGGCAATCATGCAAGCTCCAAATTACCCCCTGATCGCCCCTCATCAGTGCTGGCCTGGACCATTCCGCTTGGTGCAGTGGCGAGCAAAGTGGCCTTGTGCCCCACACAAGTAGCAACAGTTGTCACGCTTATGCAAAGCGGATGGGCCTGTTGATTGTCTCCATGTTTGCTGATTCACCCGGCTACCTGAGATGCGTCCTTCCAGTTCCTGTACTCGTTGACCAAGGTATTGCTGCCCTTGTATCAAACGATCCAATGTGGTCAACTGCCGTTGGACTAGGGTGGTCAGTTCGGTAACCTGGTCACTGGTGAACTTACTTTGACTTGAGTTGGAATTGCCTGCATCCTGGTTGCCTTGCTGATTTTGATTTGATTGTCTTGCCTTGCCCCTGTGCTGTCCCAGTTGTTTCCCTTTGACTGTTTGTTGGCACAACTGGAAACGTTGCTGTCTCATCTCCCTTGCATGGTGAAGTTCTTCGCTAATAACCCGTAGTTCCTGACGGAGACCATTGAAGCTCGTGCGTCGAGGCTGCATCGGAGCGAGTCGCTGCTTCACGGCTTCATCTCGAAGGCCTGTCATGAACTGCGTCGTCAGTAGCAAATCTCGGTCTTCACAGAGTGATGCTTTCCTCCCTTGTCTTCGCTAAACATCTTCAGTGTGCCTTAACAGCGCCTCCAATGCAATTGCGAACTCAGTTGGGTTTTCATCCGGTCGCTGTCTCCTCGCGAAGAATGTAACGATGGGCATCACTGCAGTACAGCCCTCACCAAATTCCTCGATGAGTTCTGTAATAGCTGCCTCTACTGTCGTTTCTCCTCCCCGACTCTCAAGGTTTAAAATGACATCACGTGCTTTCCCCCTCGTGTGCCTCACCACTTCATGGAACTGCACCTGGCTTGGTTGTGGTCCCTTTGCCTCAAGCAAGTAGGACATGTTACGCGCCCAATCTTCAACTTTTAGACCGTGCTTTTCGGAGATTGACCCTGAGAACATCGCAACGTCTTTGACCTGATGAGTGGTATATGCGAACGGTACATGGCGCTCGGCAACTGGGAGGGGTGGATCAAAACCAGCCAACTGTAGGGGACTAAGGTTCGGCTAGTCACAGAGTCCTGTTTGATGAGGGTGGGACTGAATCGGTGTCAAGGAACTACTCAAATCCTTCGAATGACTCGGCTGCTGAAGACTTGGCACAGGCTTACTGGTGTTCGGTGGGAGACAGAGTTCGTGGCGGTCCTCTGACACTATCTGGGGGGGCTGCATCTTTGTAAATTGATCACCACTGGCTTGGATCTGCTCACTGGGTGTGACCTTTGGTTGTGACAGCTGGAAGGTTGGACTTGGTTATGGCATCATGGGTAGTGGCAGACGAAGGCTATCGTCAGGGCCATAGTATGGTAGGTTGAAGTCAGGCGGGCAGCATGGAGTTGACGCCATCATGCACCACAAGAGCTCCCCAACTTATGACACTGTGCTGGGCTGAGTGATTTTTTTTTTGACCGTACAAGCAAATGGCTAAATTCCTAAGAAAGTCAGTCGTCCTGGGTTCCGACACCAAAAAAAATGAGAGAAAAAAATGCCCCGCTAACTTAATACATAAGACTTTGGGAAACATTCAAATCTCCCTTCCACACGTGGAAGAGCAGTGAATGTAATGAAGCCTAAGAATTGGGGTAAAGGACAGAGTTTTTCGATAATGCCAGGAATCGTGAAAAGGGTTGCAGAATTAGAGTGTTGTAAATATTTTCAGGGAGATCAGACCGCAACCGGGGAAACTGATGAAAACAACATAAATGAAGGGACTGTGTTCTAGCCTGGAGATGATTGAAACTAAAAATATTGATATGTCTGGAATTCACAGGAACACTAAGACATATTTCACATTTAACAAGACTAGGAAAAACATTTATAGACAAGGGACAACACAGCAAAATTCCGGCGGTTATATAGGGGCGGCCAGTTGAGAATCTGAAGTCTATCTGCGTAAGCATTACTCCACATTTCTGACCTAAAATGAATTGAGTAGAACGTCGCTGAATATTTTCTAGAATATCACCCTGCTTCTTTGTTTGAGGCAGCTAAGCAGGAAGTCCATACTCCAAGATGGGCGGAAGAACAAGGACCTTGTAGAGGGACAGCTTAGCACGTACAGAGGCATTAAAAACCCGGGCCTCAGTTTTGGTGAAACCGAGCATGCGATTAGCTGATGAACTGACAGATTTAATGTGATCATTCCATGAGAGCTGAGCGCTTAGTGACGCCAAGATATTTGACCTTGTTTGATGCTGTGAGAGAAGTGCCTGAAAGAAACTGGAAAGAACTGAGTCCTTTTGCGGGAAATGTGCATGACTTTAGTTTTAGATGTGTTAAAGGTCATACCATTGGAGGCACTCCAAGCACTCAGCTCATTAAGATCATTCTGAAGTTCAGAGACATCCAAATCTGTATGAATGGAACGGTATAACAAAACATCATCTGCAAACAATACATAAGGGGACTAATGTCGTTGATAAAAGGTTAAAAAGTAGGGGCCCCAAAACACTACCCTGAGGAACACCAGACTTCACCAATGAGCAATCCGAGGTTCGTCCTACAAAACTCACCCTCTGCAGTCGACCCACCAAGAAGTTTTATCCAACTTCATAGAGAACCTCTTACATGTATGTTGAACCCAGAAGCAAACTTACTTATAGTATGGAGAAGTGTGTCATGCGATCAAAGGGCTTTGTCCAGAAAAAAAACCAGTGCGTCAATTCTAGGTGGGTTACGCTGATTAAGCTGTGCAGCCCATGTATGATATGCATTGAGTAATTGAGTAACACAAGATCTATGAGGTAAAAACCATGTTGATTAGCAGAAATTAGGCAGAGATCATCCAAATGCCTTAGGATAACATCCGAAATGACCCTTTCGATGACTTTACATAAAGTGGAGGCGCAAGTTAAAGTGACAGGCTGGTAAATGTTCAAAAAACTGCGATCACCTGATTTAAAGACAGGAGTAATTTGCAGACTTTCAACCAAGGGAACACCTGGTGAACTGGTGAGTCCACGGTACTAGGCCTACTCAAGAATCTCGCACCAATCCCATCAGGCCCAGGTGCCTTCCCCTCATGCCAAGGGTGAAATAATTCGATGAATTCTAGTGTAGAAAAATGGATAGTGGAAAGATAGTCAATCGGAAAATCATAAGATGGCGGGTTATCTGGTACACTGCTCGGTTCAGAAAAAAACTAAGGCAAAGTAACTATTAAATGCAGCGGCTTCATCATGATAATCACGCAGTAAGCATATTATCACCATGTTTGAAAGACAAAGGAGTGGGTGATTGCCTCCTGCTTCTTACATAAGCCCAGAAACGCTTTCTGTTATCTTTAGGTACAAACAATTTATCAATATCTTGTAAGCCTTACAAATTATGAACTTAAGCTGATTACGTACTCCAGTCTTGTAACGGTTCAAATCTTGAATAGATCCAAAGTATTTCGCTTTCTTGAAGAGCAGTGTGTTCCCAGGCTGGAGTGTGTGCAGAAGCGTTTCATGTGAGAGTTAACTCAAGGGCAGTTTCTTCGCTTTCTTGATTTCACTGATCTACTGGAGAGCACATCCTTCATTGCTGCATAAACGATGTCTAAGAACCCTTCCCAAGATTCATTGACATTATCTGCGTCTAGGAAGTCCCAAGGAGGCATCAGTAAAGCATTCAGGTACGGGTCAACCGACCTGGTTTTAATATGAGACAAACTGTCTAACTACTGATGATGGTGGAGGAATACGGCGACAGTTTGATTTGGACTGCATGGTGATCACTTGAAAAAGGGCTCGAAATAGTTTCAACGTGAGAGACATATTCGGGATTTATTTATTTGTCTTTCTTATATTCATTCAATTTGTTTTTTAGGCTTGCCAATAAAAATGTTACTGGATCTCGCCAAAAAATGAGGGTCAGTCAGGAAATCGAAAGCATTGTTTTGGCCTTTGAAAGTTAGTTTCTTCCACCGTTAATTTGGTTGCTCAAACGTCGTTGTTTTCATCTGTTCCATCTAGGTCTATACCTCTCTTACTAAAGAACAGAATGCCTTATCGGTGGGGCGAAGTGGAAATGGGGAGAAGTGGAGATGGGGCGATGTGGGGAAGGGGCGAAGTGGTTAGGGGCGAAATGGTTGGGGGCGACGTGGAAATGGGGCGAAGTGACCGAAACCCGTTGAACATTGTACATGTACGAACGTGACGGTGTAGGCCTAAGATGGTTCATGGCTCAAATTTAGCGGTGTCAACTAAGAAACGCAGGTAGGTTAAAAAGGACTGTACTTCTGTGTACATGTAGCTGCCAAAAGTGCAATTTGGGCACTGCAGTGAAATAAACTAGTCATTCTTGATTGATTTGGGACTAAACGTCAACCGAACCTGTTTGTTTGCAATTGCATGAACAATGTCTGAATTGTCTAACTGTTTAGATTGCATCTTTTTCGTGAGAAATTACATGTATGTGTTCTATTGGATTGCTAAGACGGTTTCCTGCTAAGACAGGCCCATTGGTCATGTTGGTACAGTGTAAGCCCATCATGCATCGCTCGCATTAAGACCTTGAAAAGATAACAGTAGCATGTTAGATGAAATCTAAAAATGGGGCGATGCATGAGGGACTGCACATTAAGACAAGAGCCATTATTATATTAATATATTACTAGGGCCTGTGCCTGGGAGAGCCTGTCTACTGGATACCCCCAGAACTTTGGGTTCGTGAACCCAGAAGTTCTGGGTAGGCCTAAGGCCCTGTCTTGACTGGACTTGCCCCCAGAACTGGGCGTTTGTTAATTTCAGGACCCTGTTCCTATAATAGAATGGAAAGTTACTTTTAACTTTAAAACGTACCTTGCTAATTACACTGTCTTCATGCTCAATAACTGCAGGATTAATTTTGTGGAAATGGGCTAGGATTTTGTACATATGATAAAAATGGTGTTCATTACCTTTAGCACCAGTAGACAAGGAAACACAGTCCACTTTCTCAAACTAACTAACATTTTGAACTTAAGGAACCATTGCTCAATCCTGATATAGGCCTAATTTAGGTAAATTTTGACAATATTTAAGTCAGAAAACCACAAATTTCTAATCTCAGTTTGGCAAAAGACAACCGCTTGATTGACTCACACCATTTTGTTTCTCGTGTGGTTACCCAACTCGGGCATTTTAAATTCATCGAAACAAACCTCCTTCCAGGTCAAGGAACCAGACTACAGTTGCCAATTTGTCATCATTCACAGCTCTTCGGGGTAGTCATGTACGCTGCCATTTTACCTCTAAATTTCCCTCAAAACCAAAAGCCCTGTTTTCTTTTCTTTTGATATCACCAGCAACTTGTTCAGATAAGTTGTTTTTAAAAAGTAGAATTTGTTCCCTTATTGGAACAGGGTGCTGAAGGTATAGAACATCATAAAAATGGGGTTCTGATGCTTACAAACGACATCCGCCCTGCTCTCACGTGGGAACGGGGCAGATGTCGGATCCCACAATTCTGGGAGTAGACTAGCCTAACATCCATGACCATGTACATGTATGGTATTGTCGCCAGGCCAGGTCCCTAATTTTTGTGATCTATTATCAAGTCAGATTAGTTTTCACAGTTATTGGCCAATTAAGAAACCTGGTGACTATACCGTCATGCCCGTCATGGATGTTTATAGGCCTACATCATGGAAGAACAAGATCTTGAGCTATTTGGTTGGCATAGTGGTTCTTTCTCTGCCTTCCATCGGGTTTGATTCATGGCTCGGTCCATTTTGGTCTCTTTTTGTTGTTTCAACACAGCCATTCAACATGTTTCATGACTACATATACATAAACCAATTTACTGCCAACATGCTGGTATCGTTGAATGGATGATAAGCACAGTCAACATGATCCAGATCTTTGTTGGGGGGGCCAGACTGCAATAAACAACGTGTATCCCCAGAGCATGAGCTAAAAGAATGTTTAACAAAAGTGAACCGCAATGTACATGTACATACATGTAAATGTGCTTCTGGGGTCAAGTGTGAAATACTGCTGTACAACTTAAGCACTCAACGAAGCATGACTCAGTGCAAACACTGAACAGATGTTTATAACCAGCTTCATCACTGGTGTCCAGATGCCTGATACCAAGTTCAGGATGAAACAGCTATTGCAAGTTTATGAGTTATCACTGTCTGGTTCCCAGATCAAAAAGATCCCAATTTGGTTTGTTGCAGGTAGCTGTTAAACAAAGGGATAAATCGGCGTGATAAACAAATTGAGACAACACAATAGAGACCAGAATTTCACAAACAGATTGGAGAATTGCACTTCAGTCAAATTTTTAAACTAATTGGGTGAGTAGAGCCATATGAATTTTGGCATAGGGCCAAGGATATTGAGGTACTCCAGTAGACTGGCTCTAGTATGGGGCTAGATCTAGACATGCTAAACATTCAGATATCTGATCATCATCTTTTCAGCTACAGGTCATCCGGTTCAACTGTTGCCCACCACATCAGCTTTGTTGTAAAAATACTTGGACACTGACGGTGGACAATGGCGTCTGAGAAGTTTGAACCCTTGGTGGAAAGCCTGGAACGTTTTGTTGAGAACACTCGACAACTGGGAATTATTGTCAGTGACTTTCAACCTCAGGGACAGATAACGCTCAACCAAAAGCTGTAAGAATTATTCAGTATTGGGTATAAATTTTGCATTTGATTTTGAGGTTGTAGAATTAATGGCACCTTTGTTCGAGTGCCAGCCGATATCTTTTCTTCTATTTATGAGTTATGACAATTATCTTGGCCTTTCTTGGTGATTTTTTTTTTTACCAAATCTGACTGGATGCTCGACAAAATAATATGATCTTTCTTAACACCCTTATTTATCAAATTAAAGATGTCCAGTTTTGTAATCGTTTTCTGCATAACATTAAATGGGATGTGTGAGTTGAAGAGGTTTCTGGCAAAAATGTTGAGGGGTTAGAATTTATGTTGAGCTGAAGATCCACCTATATGTAATTGAAGGGAGGTTTAAAGAAGTATTTTCCATAGTCTAAACTGTTTCATAATGGGTGTTTTTGTTTTGGTTCAAGACACACCCTGGTGACAGGTTTGTTGGAGATGGAGAAAACCAAGACACAGGTTCAAGATGTTCAAGTACCCTTGGAGGTCTTCGAGTGAGTACTGTGACAAAACAAATCTTAACCCGTACCTTCTAGGCCCGTCCACTCTGATATAGCCTCAACTCTTCCAAATTCCTCCATTTTTTCATTAATATGCTCCTCGGGGATGTGACCATTGCCCCAGTACTTCAACATCCTCTGACAATAACTGTCAAAATGTTGATACTGTGTGAATAATATTTTGGAGCTATGTAGTTGCTTTACAATATAACCCAGGCTCATATTTATACATGGCTAAGCATTAACAACACAAGGTCTGGCTCATAACCTTGTCATGCAGCATTATTCCTTTGAAATCCTCCACTCATACAAGTAAGATTTTGAATGAAGGATTTAGGAAGGTTAGAGCTTAGGCTTAAATGACAGGTGAATAATAAATAATAGGTACACCATACCCTGTGCAATGTAATTTAGTTGTCACTAGGTATTCAATTTTCCTCTTCCTACTTTTTTGGTCTTTCAGTTACATCGACCAGGGCCGCAATCCCCAGCTGTATACCAAGGACTGTATGGAGAAAGCCGTCATCAAGAATGAACAAGTCAAGGGCAAGATTGAGACATTTTCAGTAAGTACTAACTGAACTTGAACTTGCGGGAATAATCCGGGCCCTGTTGTGATGTACTTTTTTCCCATGTCTGCTTTGGGCCTGGATGTGGGATTAGCATTCGACGGAAGCCATGGATGCAGAAAGCACCTGGAATGGGTGTGATTGACCATGTTGACTGATATGGACACATATTTTTTTTTCATTTCATTTATTTCCATATTTCCTGAATGTCTGAATACTTGGACTTTATTTTAGGACAATGAAACTTGTCTGTCAAGTCCAGTGTTTGGGGGCCAAACATTCTTGAGTAGGAATGGATGTATCATGTTCACAATAATGAGTCAAAGTTTTGTTCATTAAAGAAACTCTGTGAACAGATAAACTTTTGTTATATACTGGAACTGTCCAGTTGTCTCTGCAGCTCATGTTTCTTTTGTCCAACTTCCAGAAATTCAAGAAGAACTTGATCACAGAGCTGAACAAGATGTTTCCTGAAGAGATGGAGCAGTACAAGGTGCACCGAGGTGACACATGAACACAGAGCAGCAGAGCACGATGGATGGATTCTGTTGGCCTGGCCCAAGACCCAGCTAACATCTGCAGCAAGCACCACGGAGGGATCCAGCGGTTCACATACACCCCGACTGCAGACTCTGTGACAACTTTACAAGTTGTCTTGTGTATCAGGATAACGCTTGCTTATGATTGGCCCTATTTCACAAAGACTTGGCCCAACTGCTGAGTTCAAGGCAAAAACCTCTGGTGGGTCTGTTATACATGATAAACAAAGATCTAGAGAGTTTTTGGACTGAAACGTATGCCCTTCCCTGCAGTCAACAGTATTCAAGACTCAGTAGCTTGAAAGAGTGTACCAAGTTTGAATAGTGAAACTGGATTACAGTCAACTCTCGACGTCAAGAACGATGCCTTTACAAGGTTGGACTTCACAAATGCTGACCCTTGGTGATCATGTGTTCAAACTCTGTGCTGCATTCATACTGCATCATCGTAGTTCTCATGAGAAGGCTGGGACAATGTTCTAAACGAAGTAACCATACTATGTGCCAGTTTGATTTGGACTGGCAGTGCAGCTGCAGTTATATCTTAGGGTTATTACAGTTGCTGTACCCTACTGCTACAATAACGAACCAGGTTTACATATCTGATGCTCGTTAGCAGTGCTGCATGCACTCATCCCAACCTTTTAATCAGTTCTGTAGACAAAACTAATTTGAATCTCCTTTGAAATGCTAGGAATGTCACATAATCAAATGGGGGAGGTTATGGGTGGAAAAGATGCTAACACTGGGAATTTACGTATATGTTTCTGAGATCGGGAGCCTTTACACAAAGTTGAAGTGGGGTGTTTTACATTAAAATTTGTCAATTTTCTGGAATAACCCTTTTGGCTATCTCTTCCTCCTCTGAGATTCATGCTTGTGTGACACTAAAAGTCAATGCAAGGAATTCAATAAATGGAGCCCTGGACCATGCCTTCTGAGCAATTTGATGTGATTTTTATTAATTTATTTGGTTAGAATATGTACATAAGATACAGTATTATCTGCTTCCTAGCTCATTGCTAAAATGACAATAAAGCAAACAGCAACACAGTTTACACACACATCCAAGGATACTCGCATTCTAAAGTTGCTTTTTTTAACAGTTGCAACTTTCTGAATGAACCATACAAAGGATGTTTTTCTTAATGCATATTGAATAAGCCATTTGCGAGTTAAATTTGAATAAAATCTAGCACACAGTTATCTGATTGCACATGAACATAATAATTTGAATTCCTCAGACTAAAGACAATGTTGCTATACCTCGTAATTCGGGGCAAGCTTTTGCTTAGCGACCACCATCTCTGGAATAGACTGGTTCCTTTGTGCCCTTCTTTTTCCATTGAGAACAGTGTATTGTTGCAAGGCGTCTCTTATGGAACTAAGGAAAAGCTTGCCCCAAATCACGAGGTATATCAACAGTGGCTATAGTATGGAGAATTCCAATTGTTATGTTCATGTAATTTAAAGAACTCAGTGTACCAGATTATTCAAATTTAACTCGCAAAAGGCTTATTTCATCCTGTGAATTACTTTGCATTGCAAAATGCAAAAACCAACAGATGAAGTTATGAACTACTGACATTAAGCGTTACTGTTTTTGGACATGACTGAGTGGGCACCATAAATTCAGCCAATTCCTGCACTGCTCATTTCACTCTAGTACAAACTCTCTACACTGATGAAACTTGTATATATTTCACCAAGATAAACCAAACAGTGCAAACATGTTTTATTACACGTAATTTACTGTTCTAGAAACGCAGTGTTTGGCAACCAACAAAGGAATCCTTCATAGGTTTTTTCCAAGCTTAACTACATGGATTAAGTTCTGCAACTTGCTGATGGAATTACATTGTCGTTTATGTTGCACTTGTCCCAAGTTCTCAAAGTGACAAGGTACAAGAACCACATTCCTTTACAAATACCGACCATTGGTGGTCATTTGTTCAAAATCTGTGCAACATTTATTTATGCTGCATCATTACAATAATGTTTTGGAGCGGAGTTTGCTACAATGCACAGCTGTGGCCCACGGCCTCTTGAGGGCTCTGCACATTCAAGAGACTAATTTGAGTCTGCGTTCAATGGGGATCATTCAAGAGTGGGACGTCAAGCAGCACTGCACGCAGAATTCGCCACATTTTGTTTAAATGTCCCCTGTGTTACAACACAGGACATCCCTGAGTGTTTCCGTCATACCCTTTTTGAACTGGTTAAGCCATCTTTCCCATGCCATTGCAACTTTCAAAGGACTCTTAAAACCAGGCACATTTCAAAAAGAGATGGATCCTCCTTTGGGAAGAACCCCTACTGGGGCATAAGATGTTCAGAGCACTTTTTAAAAGAAAGTTCAACAATTCTTTATCAAGATTTTGTGACCTGTACTATCATCTCACACCAGAGTGTCAGTTAAGATCTGTCAGACCCAAGGGGTGAAGAATGTACAGAGAACAGACGTGCAACTAGAAGTCAGAAAAGCAAATAGGAAATTCCACACTACAAAAGATGCACAATGTTTTTCAGTTTGCCATGGCATAGTGGTGAAGTAAAAACGAAAATTGTAGATCCAATGGAAAGTTGCATATCAGATAGCTCAACAAGGGAATACAGATGACTTGGTATTCTGAAAGTAATGGAGTCACTTTTCCAATGAGATGGATGTTATAGATCTTGTCACATTGAACGCGGCTTGAGAATAAGCTTTCCTGTCTGTGAAAGGAAAAAAAAGGATATTTTAACATTAGTTGAAATTACAAAAAATATAACTGCACTTTTGCTTTCAAGAACAACCTTTTCCAATCAGGCAAAAACTCCAAGGGACCCCCATACATATTCTTTCATCTTGTACCATAACACCACATGAAAACCCATGGAGAAATTGACCTCTTGCAAGTTGTGAAGTCATTATTAATACTTATATTTAAATGTTGCAAGATTTTCAGAATGGATAATACACAATGTGGTTTTAAATATCAACCAGACAGCATGGTGTAAAACGACAGACAGGCAAACCTCGTTAATACGAGGTCCTTCGGACTTGGCAGATTACCTTGTTATAACAGATGCCTTGTATTATCAAGAATGAAATCAATAAAAAGCCAGAGGTTGGGACCTAAACATTTCCTTGTCTTAAGCAAGATGTGTTAATACTGTTCTTATTAAAAAGGTTTGAATGTATAAAGACACAATTAAGTATTCTTGATGAAGAGTTTGAAGAAAAGTCGGCCTGAAACTCACGTCATCACAGGACATGTTGAAGTCTGCAAGAACAGAGCGACATCGTGCTGTTATTCTGGACACATGCTTGTCAAGGTTCCAACACAATACATGTAATGCGTCATCAAATATCCCTCTGGATGACCCGATTGCTAAGAATTTGGAAAACTTTAATATCGATCTCCTTTGAAGTGTGAGACAAGTGGAAAGCTGGTACCGATGTTATGATTAGTGGAAATTAGTACAAAAATCATCACGTTTTCGGAACATATAAACACGGCAGTCACTTGAGTGTTTGAGAAGAAAAAAAGACCATCCTGTTTGACACATTAGGTGTTCAAATTCTGGGCTGTCTTACAACAGGTGACGTTACAAACCTTGGCAGATTGTTGCCAAATGGTTCACTGGACTAGTCTAACTTCTGTTGACCAGAAAATACTGGTATCTACCAACAAGGTTGAAGTTCTGCCCCTTGATTTCTAATTTGAAATGAATTGGAATTTCATATCCTGGTTCATGGTGAAAGGATACATGGCTGGCGCAACGACCCGTTTGTGAATCCCGCACAAGAACAGCAATATAAGGCAGAGACCACTCAGGGCAAAATATGGGTGGTTGTAGAGAGACTGTATAAATGACACCTGAATAACAAAATGTACAACAATTATGAAATGCCCAAAATGACAAAGACAATACTTCCTAGTCTACACATGGTTTGAAAGTTGGTGGAGTTCAGATAAGTTTGTTTCTGTTTCTGTTTGTTTCTGTTATAAACAAATAATCTACAATAAAGACAGTATTTCCTTGTATAAACATGGATTTGAAAGTGGGCGGAATTCGGGTAAGTTTGTTTCTGTTTGTTTCTGTTATAAACAAATAATCTACAATAAAGACAGTACTTCCTTGTATAAACATGGATTTGAAAGTGGGCGGAATTCGGGTAAGTTTGTTTCTGTTATCTTCAAACAATTAACAAAGATATCTTCGTTATTACATAATTGCAATCCACCATTCGAAAAGCCAGGTTGTTATCCTGAAAATGACAGCCATAAAATACGCATGAACAATGCACGTTCCGCAGCTTTTACTACCTGTAACTACCAGAGCTTTTAGCGAACAAATCTTTTACTTTGGATCACTGTGAAATATGAATATTAACAATGAGGAGAGGAAGTGAAAACCACCTTAATTACCTACTTCAAGTTCAGCCTACTTTGGGGCTATTTGGTCAAATTAACAAAAGTGACAATAATGAGGATGAGATTTTGAGCTGAAAACACGTCTTCTACTGCATGAATGTGCATGACTGCCATAATAATATCTTCATAAACTGAGTAAATATGTAATTCCAGAAATTAGGGGTCCATTTTTTTGGTGTCCCTTTTTCGTGTCCCTGCCACATCTGACATAAATTTGTAAGCTTAGAACACATTTTCTAATTTCCAAGAGTGATGAATTAATGGAAATTACCTGCCAAACAAATAGTAATAGTTTGAAATTAAATTCCGGTGATGTTTCCATGTCAAATAACAAAGGTCATACATGTATGTAACAGGGACACAAAAATGTCACACTTTTGGACCCCTAATTTCTGGAATTACCCACATGTACATGTAGCTTTTGCAGGTAAAGTCACTGATGCCACATGCTGTTACTGGTTCAAGAAGTATTAAGGAAATGACCTTTGGTCTTCAGACTGAAAAGTCAAAACATTAAAGTGATGTCACATCAGTGTAGCTTGGATATGGACCGCTGTCATAAATTGTCACAATGGAGGTGACATTTCTGAAAGTCAAAAAATAACCAACCTACAAAATATAATATCTCTGAACTTTTCTTTTATTCAGTAACTCTCCTGAAAATTGGAAAAAGAAAATCCAAAGTAATGGACTAACTTGTGATGTTTCCTTATCCAGAAGCCAACACCACGCACCTAGAGCTGTGATTGTTGATATGATAACAAGAACAACTGCGGAAAAATGACAGAGGATTCATCAATTACTTATTTTACCTTAAATTAGAAATTTGAGGTAACTGCAAGCCAAAAAAATGAATCTTAATGAATTAAAACTCTTAAAATGACCTTGATAATGCAATAACAACATGATTTTTTTAAAGTGATATTGAAAAACGTCGGTAATTCATGTGAACTAATGATCAGTGCATTAAGTTTCCAACCCCCTAGAAAGTTCAAATCCTCCACTTTATAAAAACGAGCCATGTTTACTTACCTCTCCAACACCATGACTGTGGTCGCTGGTTGGCAATGTACTCAGTCAACCTGCGCTCAAATGCCTTCAAATCTGAATAACAGATAAAACAAACCGAAACAATATATGCAATATTTATTCACCAAAGACATGGAATGATATACAAATAATAGCAGACGGCTCATATTAAACTGCTGTGTGTAACAAAAAACTCTCATTGAAGTTGATACCTATGTTATGAATTTCATTTTTCTCTGGCATGTCCAAACACACCAAACCAGAAAAGAATTCATAAGTCAATTATTAAGAAACTTTAATTTGGACCCATCCAACAATCTTCACACTCTAAACAATATTTATGAGAAAGTACAACACTGCCCCGGATACAACACTGCCCCTACCCATTTTTTTAAAGCATCAAATGTCATCTTTTGCACTGAGTCAATCAGGTTTTGACTACTTACCTTCTGTCTGCACTTGCTCCACCGGCATTTTCATCGTAAAATACTTTTTGATCTGCAGGTTTTTTAAATTTGAGATACATGTAATCAGCAAGTCAGCAAACATTACCATTCCAACTCAGTCATAGGCCTACACTTGCCCTTTGTGGTTGAAGTGAACAGTATCTTATCTAAGTGTATGATTGTCACAGTAAAACACACAGTTATGACAATGTAAAATTTGAATCAAAGCAGTCGTGTAATGACGCAGAAACATGAGAACTCAAAGGAAAACACCATCGCCTAACTAACAGAGTATCTTTCTTGGGGGCATTTGTGGATATTTATAGGTAGTGTCACCATATCTGGTAGTTACCTCTCTTTCTAGGTAAGGTTAGAGGCATCTGTCCCCGGGGAAAGATTGAGACATCCCCAATGTCAGCAGAGTTAGGTTTAGGTAAAATTATTCTCCCTGTTGACGAGACAGACGATCCCCACAGTACGGTTTGGGTACTAGCACACCGTGACATTCATTCATTGTACCTGTACTGCGCCGTTGATCATATTTATGAAAATGGCGCATTACAAATTTTCAATTATCATTGTTATTATTGTAGGTACAGCTCCACTCAGTGGAGCACTAGTAGGCCTACCGGTAGGCCTTGGCCTAGTCCTCTTTTTTGAATTTTGTATTGGATCAGTTCATGGATTGAAAAAGCAGAAATGGAAGAGTATGAGTAGCAAGCCCAGGCATAACTTAGTCCAAGTAACTTGGCCTCTACAAATTGCCTTTTTTATTATTTGGACATGGTAGGCCGATAGGACCCAACCATGTCCAAATGTTAAAAAAGGCAATTTGTAGAAGAGTCCAAACATGCCAAGTGACTCCGACTAGGCCTAGGCGTAACTTAGGCTAGGTCCTAATGTTTAAGGCCTAAATTTTCATTTTCATTTCATTTCATTTATTATTTCTCAGGTACATGTATCAGGACGAAGACAACAAGCATAAAACAGGACATGGAAAATTACTAAATACACAGTACAAACTGGTAAAACCCCTGCAGGACTGCCAAGAAGCAAACTTAATCATTATCATGAGGCTCTCCTAAGATGCTATCAGAAAAAGAGAATAAATAACACAATATATTAAGGGGAAAAGACAGGACACTGATTATCAATATCAGCGCTTATAAAAATAATTAACAAGTAAAAGTAGGCCTACGGTAATATCCAGAAATAACAAAATAACTAATACCGGAATAAATAATAAACTTATTCCTCATTTAGTAATAGGACACATGTACACTGCGCTAATGACAGAAAAATACACAGATTACAATAAAATTCTAAAAACCCTAAATAGTTCCATGTGTAAAATCTTGATAGGTCAAAGTCTTGTGCTCCACTAAGCATGCTTAGTCATGTCAGTGGAACTAGTACTAGTATTATAGGTCCATGTACATGTATTGCATGTATTGTGTTCTTTTTCCTCCATGCTTGTACAGAGGGAGGGAGAATGGCATCCCAGAGGCTGGGCCCCCGCTATGCTGGGAGAGGGGACGTCCCCATATCTCCCTCAATTGCAAAACACCTTCATGACCTCGGAGTTGGCACTTGGACTTGGAGGAGGTTGAAAACAACATCGACATTAACTAAGATCAGGAGCCCTATTTCTACCTCAATGGTGTAATTCACTCTATTTTTAAAGAATAAGCTGACCTTTATTTGAACCAATCAATGACAATGATGCCAGTAAAGAAAACGCACTGCGTCCTTGCTCTATGGTCACACCAAGATATATGCGTCCTCCAAACAAAACATATACCTGAAGGCTGAACAAGTTGAAGTACGAAGTTAGTATTTTAGTAACAATGTAATTTTAGTAGAAGAAAAGACGGTCAGGCTCCACACTACTCAAAATATAATATATAAAGGAAAATATAGACTGGTGCCAAAGCAAACATAAATCATTTCAACCTCCACCTCTTGTACGAGTTGCAAATAAAATAGAGTACAATGTATAAGGGCACGTTCCCAGGTTTAATATCCCAGGCGCGCGTGCAACTCTCGTCGCTGTCGTTTTTGCCTCTTCTTGTGTTTCTTTTTTGCTCGAAAAGCCTGTGTGAATGTTATTTAAGGTAAGTGGCTACTACTCGAGGATGACAAATTGTTGACGTTATGTGTCCCAGGAAAGACTTGAGATCATTTATTATTGGTCAGCAATAACATAGTTTACGTTTATCTGGTGTTGCATCGCTAAGCACCTAACGCGTAACGTACATGTAACGTTAGCGCTGATCATTGCCACATCACTAGCCCAGTTTTGACGTTGTCTTCTTCATTTCATTACATCCCTCCGTAACGTAGGCCTACGGTCAGAGAGTCCACCTGGGCTAATTGCATGTGATTCACTGACAGTGGGCCTAAAAAATGTGCCTGGGTGTAGGCCTAGGACTCATGGGACTAGCCCAGGTTGGACGCCAGTCTTCATTGCATTACGACTGACGTCTATGTTCTAAGACTTGTGTGCAAGACGACCAAAAATTGGTTCTAATTTCTTGGTTGACCATGTTTACCTTGTAATTTTGTTGAAGAAACTAATTTCAGAAGTCCTAGATCCCTAGAAGTTATGACCTCCTTTTTTTTTGTAATGATGGTACCACTTGACCAGAATACGTCATATTGATGACCTAATGGGGAATACCCCTTTATAACCCACAGAAACACGTCATTTCAGGGACAGCCTCCAATGTTCCCGCAAATGCCTATGCACGCGCTGTAGTGACATTCTAATCGCAAAGAGCGGATTGTAACATCCTTAGTACTTCATGTTCATTCGTTCTTGAGTTGCAAAGTGCATGGACATGCAGGATCCAAGCTGTGTGCACACACTACCTGACTACGCGTGTGTGATTTCCAGTAAACAGTGGTGAAGGTCTGTTACATTGAGGCCATGATCTAGTGCGTGGCTCTAACCCACCTGTCGATATAAAAAATGCAGTTCCGTTTAGACTGACCGATAACCCCCTATTGGTTACCCCTAAAATGTTCACAGTTTGTTCTGCTTTTCATGTACACATGTAGTTGGGTTTATAAACAAAATTAGCGAACGACCTGCTGTGCTATAATAATAACCTTGGTCAGCATAGCCGGCTCTATGCAGGGTGCTTGTATGGGAATAAGTTCATCAACGATGAACGATGAACGATCTCTGTGAAGTGTTTAATTTGTGCAGAGTTTTATTGTGCAGATTTTTATTGATTAAAGATGTACATATATAAATACTCAATATTGTAGAGATCTGATTGGTATGAAAATGAAACAGTAACTTATCTTGATAAATGAGGCATAAAAAGAGGATAACATTGCATGCGTGATGATCGTGATGCACAGGCAAGAGCAATGCCATAATTCGGGAACAGTGTGCTGAGTGTTAGCGCACACTAGCAGTAAGTAGTGATCACACACAAATTGCGATATCGATCTGCCTTTTTTACTCGGAATCAAAAGCACCATAAGCAAGACCGAATTTTGCAATTGCAAGTGACGAGTTGAATTTTAGAGCAGCAGGTACGTGTAGCTAGACCAAGCGTGTTGGTCTTTGGCATACCTTTTTGGGGGGGAAGAGGAGTCAGAGATGCTCTCTTAAAACCATAAGCCTCATGAAGGCCTGCTTCAGTTTGCTTCACACCAAGCAGCTTGAAACTTTCATGTGTAAAGCATTTTGGAAACCTCAGTAATCATTAGTGCCTTCCATTTTTTTTGTCAACGTTTTTCATCGATTTGGAAAATCTTTGTCTTAAAATTCATAGGCTTTTTTGGGGGAGGTTGAAGTTTATGCTCATGCTGGAGCTCTGGATCCCTTAATATGTACATGTATCATTTCAAAAAAGAAGATGAATCTGTAAGATAATACATCACATTACAATTTCATCTTGTGTTAGGACTCGTGATTCAAATCACCAAGGTATAATTCCACAGAGCGTGCAGCCTTTATTGCCTGCTATCATCGCAACATTCTGTTAACTGCACGGTCGTGCTGTATGCACGACCATTCGCACATGTACGGGTCATTCGTACGTGTATGAGCTGTATGCATCCAGCAATATTGCGTGTGTGTTTTCACCGCCGCGATAACGAAATGTGAAGGGAACTTGTAAAAATAACGGAACTTTCTTTCCAAAGTTGCAGTTGTAAGCAAGCAAACAAGAAATACAAGCTTACTTGGTGTGAAAAAATTGTTGAGGTGTTTTGAAGACAAAAAAGACAGGTTTTTTCTTAATTTCTAACAGTGTTTTTCTGAGGTACCAGTATAAATTTTACGGTTGCGCCAAAAATTTAGCATCGGTCGCATAACCAGAAGCAGAACTAGTTTTTTAGGCCTTAAAAAGTGAATTTAAATCCAGCTGGGCTGGCCAATTAGCTGTTTTAGTAGAGAAGTTTTACTTACGCAAATGGGCATGTGTGGTGGGCCTGATATTACATGTACTCAACCCAGGCCATCAAATTTTTCTGAGGGCGAGTGCAGTGCACCTCCACTGGCCCTATGAGCCACCAAGAGATTTAAGTTAATTTCAACCCTTGCAATGCGTGTATGTTGATGTTGGACATCGACTCACCATTTTATTTGGCAGTGGTGCGACAAAATTCAGAAAGTTAATATTAAATCTGAGCCCTGAAATGCATGTTTGCGACTGAAAACACTGCTCTTCATCGAACACTTCCGAGGACCCATTCAGCTATGGTATACCAAGCTTACCAGGTTTCATTTAATTCAAGAAATGTGTAATTAGTCTTCCATTTTGCTGCCGTGGTTTGATTGTTTCAGCATATGGTACTAGCCTCATCTCAAGGCGTCTATGCAGATTCACAGACTGAATTCCCCACTTGTGCAGTAAGCGTACTGGTGTGTGTGAGTATACATATTTGCGGCATCATTTCATTGCTAGTGCGGTGTATGTATGAACGGCCAATGTGTGCACCGTACTGCGCTGCTACGTTGTGCTGGCTGCCGTTAGCGCTGCACGCTTGGGGCTCATGCATACGACGACTGCAAGGACGGCCTTGCTCGAATATTAGGGAAACGTTCGTTTTGAAATAATCAGCTATGGATGCAAATGAACATGTGCCATTGCTCTGTACATGTGTGTCGTATTCAAAAGACATGCTGACGTTTGCGTATGTTGTACATGCGCATTGCATTTAAAATACATTATTCGATATTCATTCTATCTGATTTTGAATGTTCTACAAGCATGCACATGGATTCCAAATTTCTGCATTCAGGAATGCGTCAATTGTTTTCAGCACAGAGAATGAGAAGTTAGCACTCTAGTTTTTATAACTCTATGATTATACACTGTAACCACGATGTACTCACGTGCTATCAAACAAAATAAATTCCACCTCACCTTGAAGACAAGTCCATTTAGCTTGAGGAAAAGCAAAAATATTATTATTATTATTATTATTACACCCCACTTATATAGCTCCTTAATCCAAAAAGGCTCTAAGGCACTTTACAATATAAAAAAATAAAAATAACACCTATATTAATATGTTAAGAATACAATTACAATTAAAATAATACATAAAAAATACAAAGACACATGCAAAACTGTGGTACCAAAAACAACACTCCCGGTGCAACCAGAAGACTACACCCCCACCCAAAATGTGTCACCCCAACACTGCCGGCATTGCTCCCCGCACCCACAGGTGCTAAAAGCAACATTCAGTGGTGCCGGAGCAACACCTAACAACGGCAAGGGTGTTGACATGGTCGTCAGATAACACCATGTTTCCGAAATATTCAGAGGAAAAGTTGTTTGAGTTTTTAAAAGTTGAGGATGTTTATAAAATTTGGAAATTGTGGTGGCTAGATATATAACACAGTTGTTTTAAAGGAAGAACGCCTTGGTTGCAAAGGAAATTTTGGACCAGTCGTGCAACTCAGTTTCAAAGTATCTCTGACAGCTACATGTACATGTACCTGTATAACCAGCTGAATGTGCAAAAGTCTTCTGGCCGCAGTCAGTTGTACAGAGTAGGGTTTTTGCCATTGACCAACTGCAAAACGGATATTGTGCAAGAACACTAAGCGGCATTATTGTGCAAGAATACTAAGCGGCATTATCAATGCTAAGGCATTTTAGCAGTGTTCCTGATTCTGTGATTACCTAGGCTTGTTCCTGCACAGCCGATAAATTGCACAAGTTCTTCAAGGCACACAGGGATCTAGTGGTTGGGCAATCGCTTATACCATGTCAACTCGCATTACAACAATTTGAAGGGACTGGACAAATTACTGTGTTATTTGCTCCAAGCGCAGCAAAAGAGGGCATTTTTTGGTACTCACCGCATAGGCGCATGTTTAAAATGGAAGTCAATGGTGTGTTTGACACAGCACGCTGAGTATGCGTAGTGAGTTTATTCCTTAATGTATGGTCTCTGCGTACATGCAGAACGCGTGCAAGAACCCACTTGGAAAACTTACAACTATCTGTCTTTCTTTTGCCTCTTGAGGGTGCACTTCATGCTCTGGGTGGATAGCCAAGACTTTGTTTTAAAAGGGTTGGAAGAACAAAGAACACGCACGAAATAAAGAAATAGGGATACTCAGAATTTTCACTTTATACTAGTATTTTGTTATAAAAGTGTTATTTATGACAAGAGTTGACTGTGTTTGTGTTCCAATAAATTCTTTATTAGGTGCACTCCAAATTTACTCTGTTGTGAGAATACTTGCACAATGGCCCTCTAAAATTTAATCTGGTCACCCAGTCCATCATTTTTAAGGAGCACGATCTCGCAGGTGCTGCTACTGCTCTCCTCAACACTCCTAATTGAGCGTAAAAAATAACGCTCCTAAAAATATAAGGGCACTTTACAGATAACGAACGATATGACAAAAACAGTGGATAACAAAAGGGACTGTGTGATTTGTCTCATACGAGCACGGCCTGCTTTTGGACTGGCAAACAGGTCCTGCACGCACGTATACATGTTGCATGTATACTGAAAAGGGTTCACTTTCGCTTTTATTTAAATTAAAGGGACATGTGTATGACATACAACTAGAAGGTGTTGATTTGTACATGTAGGTTGAAACTTACATGTAATGTTAGGTATGAAAATTCAGGTCCAAATAAAAGGAAAACAGGCACTGAGGTGATGTATGTGTCATAAACCCATGTTTCTAACTGACTAAAACTAAATCAATTCTAAAAATTGCCCTAAGAAACATATAAACCAACAGAGAAAGGAGAACACAATAGACTCCACAGTACAAACCATCGTTTAGCCTTGTTTCCACTTAGAAACTGTTGATTGGTTTATTTTAAGGAGAGCGATTTGCTCTCCATAGAGATTTGAGGAGAGCGATTTATTGCTCTTCCGAATTCTCTTAAAATAAAGGATTGGTGAGTCACCATGGTCACTGAACAGCTACTTAATCACTTGCTGCCGGGTGGAATTTGCACATCTTGGTTCCTGGGCGATTTTCAAGACTTTCCGTTTTCGAAATTCTTCAAAAATTCATAACTTCAGTTACTAGACGTTTACACCCACGAATGACTGTCTGGTGGCTACTCTAATCTGACAGGCAACCTCCATTCACACCTGAGTATTGCAGCCAGACCCGCGGCCCACTAAAGAGAGCCCAGATTGTGCGGAGTCGCGTAATTTCCTTTGTTCTCGTAATCGGCCTGTGCGTTGCTGAATGGTAGTGTTGTCTTTTCAAATGCGGCAAGATTAGCTTGCAGCGGTACTGTATCGCTCATCACTGGAGTGCTAGAGCACTTTTGTCCCCGCTGATAATCTGCGGGGGGTGCTGAATGCCGCATAACAGTGGTATACTGTTTCAAAACAATGACGGATTACCTGTGCTAATGCCAACTGTAAAATGATGGCAATTTCCAGCAGTTTGGTCTTTTGTTCCGAGTATGGTCATCTGTTACAAGGCCCAGCTCCTATGTCTGATTTCGGGCACCCCTGCTTTGCGTACAAACCCAAGGCACCCTGTACCGGGAACCCCGGAGGCAAGTGGTTAATTTAATTTAATTATTTTTATTTTTTGTATGTAGATCCCTTAGCTGTTGGAACCATGAGGGACAATGACTTGCCACCCAATGCTCGCCTCCATGTCGCTCCCCTGAATGAAAATGTGAACAAGGAAAACCTGAAAGCCAAGTTTGCTAAGCATGGAACCATATATGGTAGGTACATTTGCAAATACTACATTGTAGACTCGACAAACAGACAGGCTGCCTTCATGAAATATGACTGATCTAGTACTTTGTCACTGATGACACATACATGTATTCCAGCAGTTCTACACGTATTTCCCCACTACTCTTAATAGTCGGTGCGGCTTGCAGGATTATTTTTACGTCAATGGTCAAGTTTTAAAAATCACATCTATACTGCAAAACAAGATGGATGAGAAACAGCTATGTGCAATGAGCTATGTGCTTTGACTCTGTCAACTTGTAAAGACGTTCTGCATGTTAGCCATCTTTCCAGTAACTGCATTTGTTTTGGAGGGATAGTACAAAAGGTCTACTCGTGTGTCCCTGTGGAACAAAAGTTCTTTGAACCAACATTCTGCATTCAGTAGAAGCTAGTCCAGCTGTGTTAAATGATGGTTCAGTTCATCAATGATTTGCCCGTTGCCTGAAGAGCGTGTTATAGTTATACATAATAAGAGGCACACATGAGCTTCACGAGAGAAGAAAGAATTGAACTTGTGGTTGGTATCACATGCAGTTAGTCTCCTGCATGGAATATGCCAGAGCAGATTGCGGGGGAGGTGGGCCCCCATGCAATTTGGTTTTGAAAAATGCAGGGTAATTTCATTTCAGGGGGTGGGATGCACATGTATTTCCCTTCTCTTCTTTCTTGGAATGTGTAAAAAGCACCAAAAGTACTGACCCCAGCCCTTGTACCGGTACATTGTAAAGGTCATAATAAGGTTACTTTAAGACAAATTTCCCCTCATCAAAAAAAGAAGTTTTGCCCCACCTGGAAATATGTCATCCACTGAGAAATGTATGTGATGTCTCCATCATTTGAAAAGTATTTTATTAAAACAAACTTACTCCGGTCCCTAACTCCCTGGTGAAACCACACATACATAAAAGTGCCAGTATTTGCTGTGATTTATGATGGAGGTCACATCAGTTAATTGGATCCTGTCTGACATACGTGCACGTGCATAAAACAAACCTACGAAAGATAAAGAGCAGCTAGTTGAGCCCCATTCGGGGTAACCTGTATGTTTGTCAGTCTAAAACCTGCTCTTTCCTCTCTCTCCTTTCTTTCACAGCTTGTTCACCCATTGGTTTGGTCCATTTGCACAGTCTGTGTTCTGGTTCCCGCATAATTTGAACTTTACTAAAGTACATTTTCTTCTGCAGAACTGTTTGTCCATACAACAAAAGGGTTTGGCTTCGTCCAATACGGCAGTTCAACTGACGCAGCTCAAGCTATCGAAGCAGAAAACCAAGCCGTCTTTGAAGGAAAGAACATAGGTAATAGTGAAAACAAAGTCATGCTCCTTTTTAAATTTTTGTAGTAAAGAGTTCATTAAATCTTTCCACAGTACACAGTAGAGATGTCGATGTAGCAGGTTCTACAAAATGTGAGCCTTTAGATAACAGTGAACTTAGGGGGCTCTTATTTCCTGAAGTGAACAGCATTGAATTGATTCACAATGTATGACGAACTGAGGGGAGTCATGACTGATATCTGGAGCACCAATGACTGTGCCAATATTCATCCAAATCAGGGTTTATTATGAAGTCTTGAATGTCATCATTTTTGACAGACATGAACAACCTTTAAATCTTAGCCTCCCAAAAATCATCATGAATAATTCCCACAGTAATTTGTACACAGATTTGTAAGTGGTGAGATATATAAAACCGTAATCCTGAAATTAGAAAACAAGTCTCAAAGATTATTAGGTCTTGAAGTCGGCAGTTGCAAACATCATTGAATGCTGTCAAAAGATTGACAATTAACAACCAGTGAGTGAATCAAAAACAATATTCAGCATGAGCTTCAGAAATGAACACAAGAAAGGTCCCTGAACCATACATCATCCTTTCACGACTGGAACAATCACATTTTTATCAAGTACAAGTACGTGTCAATTAACCCTGGTCCAGAATACTGATCACAATGACTTCTGGACTTCCATCAATCTTTCACAGCGACATTGCAGAAGTGTTTTGCTGCCGCGTGGGCTGTTTGACCTTTGACATCTGAGCTGAGATAATGTGCCCTCTTTTTTTATTCAGTTGTCATGAACCCCTCCTTTAAAGTACAGTGCTCCAGGATTTTTCTCTTGGAATTTGGGTTTCTCATGAGAAAATTTGTTAAACTTAAATGAGGTTCTCCAAAAAATAACGTCTGAGACATAAAATATGGTTTGTAATGAAAATCAAATGCTCTTGAGTTCTTAATTTTGATGTAATTTTGAGCGGGGATTGCTCCCAAAGAAATGGCAAACTGAACATCATGCGTGGAATTTTTTGAGCACTACACGAGACAGCGTTTTTGGTATTGTCAGACCTCATGCATTTTCCGTTGAAATTCTCATACAAGATCACATTTCTGTTGAATATTTCATCAACAAACATGTTGCACCCATTGTACATGTATATTTTTTGATGCAGCCAAATCTGTCTAATTGTTTTCCATTAATTTTGGACAGTTTTTTCCATGGCCTTTTTTTTCTCACCCTAACAGTCCCAAATTCTCTGATTTCAATATGATTTTTACATACACCCTAGGGGGTTAGGGTTAAAGGTTTAAGGGGCTTTGAATTACATCTGTTGAAAAATATACTGATTTTTTTAAACCAAGTCCGCTGACCAGTACAAACACTTGAAACTTTAAATGAGTTCAACTCAGTGATTTGCACTGGTAGCCAACCAAATCTCCACAAAATGTACATGTAGTATTCAAAATTATCCCTAAATGAATCATTTTTATAAACCTAAGGGTGCAAATTTGTGTTTTAAATGACCAAACTCACTCTTTTAAAAGTTTTTTAAAAATGACATGTGGAGTTGTATTTTGGTTCATTTTTGGGAGAATATATCATGTGCAACAGTTGTTATAAAAAAATTGACTGAGCTCCACTTGATGAGTGGACTTCTTTGGTGCACTTCCATATGTCAACTTGAGTAAACATACCATCTGGAAAAAAGTGTTGTACCAACTGTGTTATCGTTTCTCACTCATCTCTCGTTGTAGCTGTCACTCTTGCCAATAAAGATAGGTTTGGGAAAGCTATCAATGTAGACGATGGAGGGAGACAATCTAACAGCAGAGGACAAGATCTGTACCTTGATAGAGAGAGGTAGGAATGATTTAGCATGGTGCAGGGGGAGGGAATGCGGGGTCTTGGGATTTGGGAAGTGCATGCCCTCTCTGCCAGTGACGGAGACATGCAAATCACAGAGGACAAGATCTGTACCACGGCTTGTGTGACCTTGATAAATGGCTGGCCTTGATAAATGGATGTTGCCAAGACACTTCACAGCATGGAGCGTTTCCTCAGCTGAGCCTCTGTGTGACATTCCACTTTGAAAACTGAAAACAAATTCTGAAGAAGTTTCCTTGTTCGTCTGAGTTCCCTGTTGCACACCTGCAGTATTTCATTAATTCGTCGTGCAAGAGCAAAAGATAGTATAGAATGAACATTTCCCGGAGGAAAAAGCCAAATGGAAATCATAGACTACTTCTTGTACCCACTGCTGCATTGATTTGATAATGCTTGCACTAGTAGGCAGGAAGTTGCGGGTTCGAACCCCACCAGAGTAAGCTTGCGACTTTTGTGCAACTCTCGGACCACGCTGAGAATCAGTGTGAATATGCATATTGGTCACGAGGCAACCCGAGTTTAAAATTAACATTTCCCGGATGCAGAGCCAAATAAATGCACATTGTTTGTGTCACATCACACACTTGACTAGTAAGCTTCCCCTTTCACTATCTCTTAAGAGTCCCTTTTGCATTGGTTCCCGACTGTATCAGTTAAAGAAGAAAATATAAATTAGCAAAGTAGTCACTCAGGCCTAGGCTTGGTCTGAAAGTTGTGGCTGTAGTTTGAAATAACACATGCACCTATGGGAGCCACTGGCTATTGGTTACAGCTACTTATACAAATGTGATACCCGCACTTTCAACGACAGCTGCTCGACCAGGACATGACCTCATTCACTCGTTAGGCTACCTACCACACTCTGTTGTTTTTTTTTTACACATAGGACCCTTGCAGTGCAGAGAAATGGAGAGCCAATTCTTCAAATTTTGCAATCTTCAAATTCTGTTTGCAGGGAATTGGGTCGTTACCGAGAGCGAGACTTGCCAACATTGCGGGATCTGCTCCCACGTGGACGGGAGCGTTCTCCCCTCCGTGACCGGTATGATGACCATTACTATGACCGATACGACCGTGGCCGAGACCTGTACGAGAGGGATCGTGAAGATGTTAGGTATGCAGCCTTAAGTTTATGGATGGCTCTTTGAGATGAGAGCTAGCTTGATGTTTGCTTTCATTTGAAAATCGGGGGGAGTGTTTAGGTTAAATTTTTAACATTCTGTAAACTTGGAAAGTTGCAGGCAGTGGTGCAGTTAAAGTTTCTCACCATTGTATAATCGTATGGAATGATTGTTTCCCTTAGGAGGCGGGACCTGTTCTATGAGGATCGGCTTCCTCTCAGAGATCGCTATGATGACCGCTATCTACCAGAAGATGAATACCGCAGGGAAGCTGCATTCAGAGACAGGGAGCGAGACAGGAGTAGGGATAGAGATAGAGATAGGTAGAGAAAACAGTGGACAGCAATCCCCTCCCCTTGAAACTTCTTCCCCCCGTAAACATCCCCTGATCATTTCTCTGTTGCCCCCTGTCAAGTTTTCCCCTTCAAACTCTGCTCTGGAACTCTCTCACTGTAGTTTTTCTTCTTTAGACGGGATCCCCTTGACCGTGGACGTCTTCCCAGAGACATCTTAGACAGGGACAGCCTTCCCAGAGATGCTAGAGATGCTTATGATAGGAGGGCACCCCCCCGTCCTGAGCCATCGATTGTCGACACGATAGGGGCCTCTGCTGCCCCTCCTTCCCTCCCTTCAACTGACAAGCCCATCGATTGTGAGATACTCCTAATGGGAAAGCACCTGAGGTAAGTTGTCAATGAGTCTAATGGGTGGTATTCACTGAGAGTGGTGCCCTAGAAATGTACTTCTGATGAAGTGTGATGTTGTCAAATTTGAAGTAATCCAACCTGTTTTATGCCAGGAATGCAGAAATTTTTAATGGGCTAAAGGGTGATAACATTCTATTACACGTCATTCAAAGGAATGGGCTCCTACTTTAATTTGTAAGTTTCACCACCAAACAATGGACCATGTCAAGTTTTGAGCCTTCAGAGGGCATTTTGGGCAATCAGTCCACTGCAGTAGTCTGGATATAGGCAAATGGGACGATTGAAGCAGCTGTGCCCACTCTGAGAGCCAAGGTATGGCATCACGGGAACTAGACTTCAACTCATCACAGCCAGTGAGGATTGCTAACTGCTTATCGACACCGAAATATGGTCTGCCTCCTCATTCAGGGATTACGCAGATCTGGTTGAGCGTCGCATCAAGGCACTGTCTCTCAACACCGGCCTGCTTCTGATCTCCAACGAGGGTTCGCTCACCCAGGCCCTTGAGGACGTGACGCGGCGCAAAGTCCTGTATGCCATCATCCTGACCACGCAGAACGAGGTGCATCGCTCTGTCACCCTCAACATCCTGCACGGAAGCCCTCAAGGTAAGAATCAACTGATGCCCAATTTTTGTCATTCCTTCCTATGTTTCGTTGATTTTTTTTTTTCTGAAGGTGCAGGAAGTTGATGTCCAACAGTCATCTGCCTGGAAGTTTAATGTGCAGCTTTTTCATTTTCTAAAACTAGCCAGTTCAATTTTTACCTTAAAAGGGATCGGTTGAAGGAGTCATTAATGGCTTTTCTTTTCAGCAGTAGGTACTTGGATATGAGCAGAGTTTCATGGTGGATCCTCTTCAAGTCATTAGCTCCTCAAATATTGTAACTCTTTGCTAAGTTATCTTTGCTTTTGTTAACTATACGTGATTTATTTCCATCAAATATTCATCACACAGCTGTACAAATAAATTTAGCACTGAAATTCAAACCTCAAGTGTTCTGTGAACTTATTGTGAAGGCCGTGTCATTGACTTGTTTGTCAGTCATTTTAAATCGAGATGCAGAGGGCAAAGATTTGAACATCGGATTTGATGGTTGGAGAAGGCAAAATCCTAGTTAGGCTGTGTTTTATGTTTATTCAAAGTGATTGTTAAAATAAGATCAATTAACTTGCTTGTGATTGACTTTGCACATGTGCCCTTGCAGAATGTTTGTGGAGCTTGAAATTTCTTTTTCATTCTGTGGAACACTTTTTCTCAGAATCTGTTTGAGAGATCAAAGATGCTTGGATACCAGTAAAAACATGGCAATCGCTGGTAAAAGAGCATAGTTACATTTCAGGTTTGCCAGCATCCAGGATGTACAGTCAGACTCTTCGCATGCACTTGATGGAGGGCTCTATCTTAGCTTAGTGATAGCAAAAGTTTTCTTTAAGCAGATTCCTGTGGGTACATCAGGAAAGGAAAGATGCCAACTCTTCATAGTTCCACGTGGATGTGGGATGTGCGTCAGCATTTACCGTCAACAAGTCATTTGTGGTCTTTTCGTATTTTCTTTGTAGAGTGGAAAAATAAATGCAAAGAGTCACATAAATTGTTATGTGAATGGCTTTTCAACCCCACACAAAATGAAAAAACTCACAGAGTATCCAATTTGGAATATAATTACAAATTAAATGGTATGTTTTAAATATAGGACAAAGACAAAAAGGTTCAAAATAAAATTGGTTTTGCAGTGACTTTATTGTCTTGTTATATTGTTTGCTTTTTTCACGTTCAAATTGGTGTTGGTTGTAGCATACAGAATATGTTCATTGTTAATTCAGATGTAAGGGCTGAGTCATTTCAAATAATTCATTATTCGAATATTTGACCTTCAATTTGATTGAATATCCGAATATTAGGTCGCACCGACTAGCAGATTGTTGATGAACAAACCGTATACAAAAATCAGTCACAATAACACACACAATTGTACATCACATTCACTATAATAGCTTCTCACCTCTGGGAGTATCTTCAGCCACGATTTTGCAAGATTTAAGAGACGAACAATACTTCTTGCCCTGTTGAAGATGTCTGTCCTTTTAAATTTTGTAATGAATAATTTACTTTCTGAATCGTAAGAATTCTGTCACTTTTCGTTTGAATCTGCTTGAAACAAGCCTCCATAGTGCAAGTTTCTCATTTAAAGCAAGAAAATTCTCCCTTTTCATGAATTTTGCATTGGAATATTTAAATTTGGAAAGTAATATTCAAATAGTCGATAATCAAAATTGAGATTTTCGGCACAGCTTTATCAGATGTCTCTTCAGTTTTAGTGAAGGTGAATGAATTTTATGGTACACCACACGGGAATCTGCATGTTTCAATATTCATTTGTGCATGTATTTAGAAATGTATATCTAAGATGTAGGCTTTCCTTGTATTTTAACCTTCAACCTTTTTCAAGTTGTCTAACAAGAAGATTTTATTTCTTTCCCCCTTGTATGCAAATCAGAACACAGAAACATGCCGTTAGAAGATGCCCTGGCGTTAGTCGATCGTAACTTCTCCGCGTATCTCCAAGATCGGGGCTTGCCAACCAAGAGTTCCTCAGGCTCAGCCCCCGCCTCAGCCCTGGCGCCCCTCCCGGGGGAGCCACCCCTGCCTAAGTCCCAACCCCCGGCACCCCCCACACCGCAGCCTCCGGCCCCGGCTCCGGCCGCCCTGGCCGTGCCAGCCGTGGAGCTGACTATACCCCAACTCATCAACTTGCTGGCTGACCGCAAGCAGCTCACGCTGAGCGAGATGGACCGGGTGATCGCTCACTTGCAGGCGGTCCGGCGTAAAATGGCCATAGAGCAGGGCCTGAATCCGGACCTGCCTACTTCGCCCGCCTCTAGCTCCGCTAATGCTGTAACCTCGAATACACAGCAACCAGCAGGTGAGTCTACCACTTGTTTCACATATCAGGCTCAGGTCACTTTGGTCTTTTCCACATTACGTGTGTTGCAAACGTTATGAAAAAATCAGAAGCATTGCTGTGAATGCAGCTTTAATTCTAGATAAAAACATTACCTCTGTGTATCATTTTTAGTATATTGCTTTCCACTTGAATGTGTTTTTAATATGATTCTTTCAAAAGGTGAAATAAAAGTTGTCAAAGTAAACAAAACCATTTACCGTACATTAAAAATACAGAATTCTGCCTGTGCATTGCTTCTGTGTTCATTTTGTTTCCTAGCCTGATTTCTTAAATTCCTAACGGATTTTGCCTCATTCTGTTGTTTATAAACCAGTTCAAGAATTTCTATTTGACTAGGATTGTTTTTAAAACAGGTAATCCTTTTGGGAAGAGATGGCACAATGCTTTGATGTTTTGAACATAAAAACCTGCTTCAAATCTCACGATTTTAGTGATTTAACTCTTAGTTTTAATAAATGCACCCCTTTAGTGTTTGATTGTAGCAAATTTAAAGTCAGTTCATTCAGGTGTTATAAACAGTAAACTGTGTGGATGGCCATTAAACACTCTTGAAGTGCAGCAAATGCTTATTGAACAGAATTATTTTGGACATTTTACAGTGAGCACTGCTGCCGCTCCAGTCGATAAAAAACAGGCAGAGCTGCAGGCCAAGATTTTGAGCATTTTCAACCCGTCAGGTAGCAGCTCAGCCACAGCCTCCGTCACTACCTCCAAGACATCTACGGCTACAGTGACTGCCCCACAGCCAGTGTCCAAACCAGATGTGGCTGTTCCTTTTTCATACGGGGGCAGTCTCTTATCGGTTAAGAAGACCCAGGCATCAGCAGTTGCCTCAACCAGTAAGGGAGCCACAGATATTGATCTGGACAGTCCAGACGTACAGAAGGTGCTTGACAAGTTGATCCAGTCTGGCCCGACGATGCTGAAGAAACTTGGCACCTCTGCTAATGGCACGGCCCCTGTGAGCACACTCAGCGGGACCCAGGCTAGCAACAAGGGCATCAAGGACCCAAAGAGTCAAGTCAGTGGCATAGCCCCCAAGCCCCTGAGCCTCTCAAAGGAGGAGACCGAGGCAAAGCTGAGAGCGGCACAGCAGGCAGCACTTCAGACACTGCAGCAGCAAGAAACAGCGGCAAGGACCATGCAGGTCCAGACGGGGCCGCAGCAGCAAAATCAAGCCCCTACCACTGCCTTGCAGAACCAGTACCAGCAAGCGATGGTTCAGTATCCGCAGCAAGCCCAATTTCAGCAGCAGCAGCAAGCCATATTTCAGCAACAGCAGCAAAATCTTTATCAACAGCAGCAGCAGCCACCTCAGCAGCAGATGGTCCAGTACCCACTGCAGCAGTACCAACAGCAGCAGGCAATGCTACAGCAACCTGGAATGCCTGGGGCTTCCAACAAATCCAAGCCCCTGTTGCCGGACCCCTTTCCCAGCAAAGGCAGCGGTTGGCCCCGTGGATGGCAGCCGCCAGGACTCCAGCCGGCCAGTGCACAGTCAACCAGTTCCCAGCAGGGATTTCAGGCAAGCGTGCAGCCCACTGTACAACAGAATCCGTACATGAATCCTGGCCCTAACATGAGTCCACACGTCCCTTATCCACAACAGAACCAACCGCAGAATCAACACCAGCAGCAGAATAGCACACATTATCCTCTCAATCGGTCTCAGCCAAATCCCTCAGGCATGCTGTGAGATCTTCACAAATGCATCAAAGTTTAGCAGTCGGAAAGGCTTCTGCCTAAATATTCCCTTAAGATTTCTAGCAAACACTTTCATAGGATCTTCTCATCCATTTATTCAGATCTGTGCTCTTCCTATTTAACTTTCCGAGATTCTTGATCAAATTGCAATCACTTCATGACCAAAAAACCCCTGTATCTTTTAATTTTTTCCTCGTGAACTTTTGAATGGCTATGCCAAACCTCCAAGGGCGGTTGTAAAAACCATAGTGAAATTGGAGGAGTTATTCTGGTATTAAAGGGTTAATGGCCTGCAATTATGTTGTTAATGGTAGGAGTCATCGAGTAAATTTTTGTATACATTTACCTTCCTTCAGTGTTTATTGAGATGAGAATAACCCTTTTTCATACTTAGATTCGTGCTCTGCATCTGTAATTAACATCTGTTAAACTTTTGTAAACTTACAATGTTCATGCCTTGTGGTAACACTAAGAAAGGAGAGCACATGTAGAAATGCTGAACTGATATCACTTGATGGCAAGGATGTAATTACTTAACAATGTTTTATATGTTGTTCCAAGAATTAGTCTTTGACCTGTTACTTCGCTTAAAACAACACTTGTGATATGTGTGACACTGAAACATATTTTCAGTCCGTGATTGTATGAATGATTTCCAAGATAAGGTTTGAACGACGGAGCAGTGGTTTCTCTCAAAACGATCCCAAGATCGTTTGAGAAAAACGGTGAAAAGGTTAATGCAGAGCGCCATAAAGACAAGAAAAGGGAGTTATGTAAATAATATACCGTAGTGAGTTTGAAAAAGACAAGCCATGGGCAGAAGTGATGGAGGAATTTTCAATATCCATCTTTATTATTTCTGTGAGTGATACTGTCTTTAGATTCAACGCGTGAATGTTAGTTATGTACATTTTGCCGTGTAAAGGAATTTCAAAACATGTTTTTATCTTATAACTACTTGACAGCAGTAGTGGAAGATAACGCAACAGCTCAAACTGGAAAAAGTTGTACATACGAAAATTAAACCTGCTCAAACACAAGGAACAAATGAAATGTAGTAAGATTGTTACAGACTTTAAACTGGCCTTTTGCCTTGTACATACAAAGTAGCAGTTAGTTCGTCGAATCTTTGGATCTTGGAGAAATTGTGCCCGCAATTCTGTACTTTACAGGAAATCCGTTGTGGTATTCTAGATGTACAAATGTTGCTTCATTCTTATGTTTTCACCAACTCTCTGCACGTGTACGTGGTAGAAGAAAACCACGAAGCAGTTGTTGTTTGCCTGATTTCCAATAAACCATGTAGAATGATTTCGACAGTTGTCAAATTGAGACATTGAGGTTCGTGAATCTTTTGTTGTCTGTTAATTTATGCACTCCAGGATTCCTCAGGCGCAGCTGTCGTGATCGAGTCGACTAAATTGCTTTTTAGACACGGCTCGGTACTTCTCGAGGTGAACTCGTGCTCGGTGGGCGTTCGAATTTCTCTGCATTATAGAGGTGAATCTTAATGGGCGCATTACATCATTCAGCAAATATTCTTTTTGCGTTACCGTTGAACACAGTGCTGTTAAAACCTGTTGACTCCGATGACTTCTGATACTTCCACATCTCTTTGTTTTTGAATCCATGTTTTATCGGTTCATGTACATCTGTTGCTTCACGATGACGATCTGATATTAAAAACAAACCATGATTATGCGTTGCAGTTGAAACAAATCGTCGGCTTCTCGCCATTAAATGTCGTTCGCAAGAAACGGGGAACACGATTACAAACTGATCACAAGTTGGTCACAGACCGTCAGTGATTGTTACGACGTTTCTGTGTTAATGTTAAGGTCATAGAAATTGTCCTTACGTTGAGTATACAACTGGAACGAGTTTCAAGGATATCAGTAGTTTAGTGAAAACTGACGGTAATTTGCCTTGAGAATTGTTCGTGTTGAAATCACGAACTCGAGTGTACATCATTTCTGTGATGATACGCACCAAACCTCGCAATCTGCAAACAGTTTCAAGGATCATGGAACACGACCCACGAGAACGCGCAGAAATGCTTTTACCCCTCATACCCCAATCTCTGCGGTGCGGTTCAACATAATTGGACAGGTGGCCTTTCACAAATCAAGCGTTACTAGCCGGCGTTGCAGTCAAGTCCATGCATCGAAGTCCCTGGAAGTCCATGACAAGGCATTCATTCTTAAGCCAAGCCAGAAGCTATTCTGATGAACTGTGACGGAAAACATGCTATTATTGTCCTCTCCATTGCTTGTGACTGGTCTTGTGAAAGGACTCGCAATGGACTCGACCACAACATTGATTTCAGAAAAAGAAGAGATTTCCTTTCGTGTATACACGAGCCAATTTGCCCATAGAGGCCAGTGAATCCGTATTGGCCACAGTGTTTAAGTGGGTAGATTTCGGTCTCAGCTTATCTAATGAGCAGTTTTGAATTTCGGTGGCCATTTTCTGTACAATTCTAGTGGACCTTGTAGAATGCGAACCTGTTTGTCGCACCAATTTCAGTCAGATTTTTAGACAGTCGGCAATCTAAAAGGCCTCCATAACTGATGTACATGTACTCAGAGACTGCAAAGCAAATTCAGATTCGATAACTATTACGGATAAACTGATTTATCTGTAAATTTAGGCCTAGTGGCCGCTGGGTAGAACATGTGCTCTAATTTCTGTCGCCGTGCTGAAACCAATCGAAAAAGAAGATGCCCTAAGAATTCTTTGAATAGCTATATCACGTCGAAATTTCTCGGGGTTTCATTTCATTTGCCAAGGACCTTAGGTTGGTTCATCAATGCCTCTCTGGATAGTTGGCATGGGCATCGCCAGGGTTTTCCGGGAACGGGATAAAGCTCTTTTCTCCAGGGGGACGATTTTTGAAGGGGGGTGGGCAAAGCACTCATCGGCTATGAACTGAAAAACCACTAACAGTGAGAGGGGGTCACTGTGGAAGTTTTTATATGGGAAATTGTGATTTTCATCATGCCCTTTTACCTTTCCTCTCTTTTTTAGCATTTCTTTCGTTTTTTTTCCATTTCCCCAAGTTTTTGTTTTTCTCTTTTCCGGGTGGAAGAGTGGCCCTTACTCTCCCTTGCGACGTCAGTGCTGTATTCGAGTCCACCACGAGTCCTTCACAAGTCCAGTCACAAGTCCCTTCAAAGGACCAGTCATAAGTAACAGGTTTAACAATGACAAAAGAATTGTTTGTCATATTTCATTTGAATAGTATGCGAATTGGCTTAAGAATGAATGACTTGTGATGGACTTACAGAGACTTGCAGGAATTTGTGATGGACTCGAATACAAAACTGTGCGACGTCCATGTGAATGAGTTACAGGACATTAGACTGTTGTGTACCCTATTTATCTCCGGCAACGTCCCCTGCACCTCCAGAGAATGGAATGTTCCTACACACTAATCAATGAATCTCCGTTCAACCAGGTTTTCAGAACATGATCGGAGCATTGGGCCTTTAAATTCGCGACCATCCCGTCATCACAACCTTACTCTCGCGAGGAAGTTGTCTCGAGAAGCTGTCAATCACGTCTTGCTGTAATAATCGTACATTCACTGTCGTCAACGAAACTGGTGACTGGAAAGTGTTCGTAACTTACTTTTTAGTTTTTCATGAGACGTGTTCGTAATTTTGTTGGCCGTTTTATTCAATCAAATGACGTTTATGTTAGTCCAGCCAGCTATGGCTGGTGAAAACGTAGGCCGCACCTCTAACTGATGTTAAGTGTGCATCAGTACATGCTAACAGACAAGGTATACGACGTTACGACGACAGTCTTGAGTACTTTCGTGATTTATCTTAATGAAATGTCACAAATCAGAGTTTTCTCTCCATACCCTGCTCGGCTTCCGATATTGAAACGCCTACAGAAACGCGTTTGTAATGCTATCGCGTTGACTTGGTCGGTAACAAGAACGGCAAACATTCTAAAAATACATCTTTCCACAGAGCGTTCTACATTAACATCTCACCCGAATAGCCAAACCTTGAGGGAACAGCACCCAGGAGTTTCGTTGTTGTTTTTTATAATAAATAACGTATGGTTACAGACTGTATTAGGAAAATAAATGAATGGATGGAATGTTATTTCCCAAATGGCTTCAGGTTCACAGTTTGGGTCGCTTGCGAAGACTGGCCTCGTTTGACGAATGCATGGAAGAGGGTTTTTCCTGCTTGACCGCACCGTGTCTGGTTCTTGCCTCGAGGTACTACGTGATGCTGGCGTTTGAGATTACGAGTGTAAGACCGATTTTGACTTTGTATCAAATCGACAAATAATCGTTGGTAACGGAAGCTATAAGTTATCGGTATACCAAATGAAAAATGATATATACCTTATCGAGCTTTCGGTGAATAAATCAGTAAATGTATCGCGCAAAAGACATACGAATGTTGCTATCTGTATTGTACATTACGAGTATATTTATATCAGGGACGTCAAAACAGACAGACGGCACTTATTCTCAGAGGTAGTTTTAGAACATGAAATGCCGCAACTGTCGTGAAATTGACGTTTACGAAAAGGTAACGCTGCAAATTGATGCATTTACCATTATGCGTGGACCGGCCGTTATGTTTGTCGCTTTATTTAATGTCTTAACAGTGCATTTTTCAGACCTGCTCAGAATAATTGCGATACGGATCGATTCTGTTGTCAGTCGCCTTGATTATTGTCGATTCGATTTATTGTTTTCTTCGTGCGCGATGACACTGACGTCCCGTCGAGGATCCCAGACGCTAATGACGCACATCAGGAAATGTGTGGAGTGTATACAGAGATTTACAAACTTCAGAGAAAAGGCCTACAAGGTTGAGTTCGCTTAGGGCTAAGTGATGCTGCACGCCGTAGACCTATTGCACGCTTTTGCAATGATGTGTTTAGAGTTACGGGTTTACGAATTCAAAGATACGTCGTCGAAATGTCCCGCACTTAAAATGGCAGTAGCGCTACCGAGGAAACAAAGTTGGCGCTCTAGAAAAAATAGAGAGCCAACTAGATCGAAACTAGATCGCAACACACAGTCGTTTATAATTATAGTTACCCTCGTATTACCGTGCGATTTATGTATTCCTTGTTTGAATTTGTAGTGGAGAGACAAATTATGGTAAAGTGTATTCCGAAGTCGACCTTTCCAAAAGTTCGTCAGCTGTGTTGTATTTTTTTTAATTTTTCTGAATATAGCGATAATTGTTTTGATGTTTCGAGCTTTGCTTGTGTAGGCCTACATGTCCCTGGTTATACCCCAAAAGGCGTGAATGATTACCGGGGTAATTTCACCCTTCAAACAGACTCTGTGCAAACGTTCTCCCTTACCGGCGACAAAGAGAAGAAATCGGCAGTCATGAGGCTGACCTGGCCCCTACATGAAGACCTGCAGGTGCCGGACTTCGTTTTTTGGTATAAAAACCGCCCCTCTCTCGTTTCGAGACATAGACATTTCTCTCGTTTACAAATATCGAACGCCATTGTGCGTGGGTGCGGCCAAAGTTTGCAGAAAGTCCACCAGTGCAGTGGTTTTCAACAACGTTTTATCTCAGTTTACTTCCGCGATGTTAACACTGGAGACTTAACCTCTCAGTGTTTTGGTAGAATTATTTACTGTTTTAAAGGGTTTTAATACAGGGGATTTTTAACACCTGTGAATCGTTCTTTTCAGTTTTGTACTCGCGGCTAACCTTGCACTTGTTGGCAAGACTGCGTTTGTGACGTAGGCAAAAGAAAGGTCGATAACGTGATCCGTTAGATGGCCAGAATTAGGCTGATTCCCTGCCGTATCAATGGTATTCCGAAGCTGCTGTCCACGAAAGTAAATTGTGACGTAATGTGTAGCATACTCCATCTATTTCCTAGATGCAACGTGCACACGTCTGTAAACTTGTAAGCAGTCACCAAAATCAAAGTTACGCAGAATTGGAGGTCAGAATGCACACATTAAAAAAATAAAACAAATAAAAATTATTAACTTTTTCAAGTTGTGATGCGTGTCGGGAAATCTTTAAAGGGAGGTATTTTTTAATACTTGCCCAATGTCCGAATTCGCGGGTTCTGACGGCTTTACCCAAAAATCGACGAACGTGTTCGGCGAAATTTCGGCCAAGAACAGAAATTTTCGGAACCGGGAGAATTCCTCTAGTTTTGTTCGCATGACGGCAGTGACTCACAGCTATCTCACGAAATAGTCGGAATCTTGTTGTCGTGGAACTAGGCTACAGGCCAAAATAATTATGCACGAAATCAACTCGATTGCGCTCTGTGTTGTTACTTCTTCTCGCAGTTATTTCCCGGGTGTCTGATTCGTTTGTCAGTCAAGCCGCACGTTTCAGCTTCTTTACAGCTTTCTTAATGAGAAGGGAAATTCCATTTTGTAAGTATGAGCCCGCCCACTCTGGAGGATTGGAGTTATGCTCAGGTCATGTCGAACTTACGTTGCATGCAGATGCCCTATGTTTAATAGTCTGTTTCTAAAAATAGTCGTTTTTAGTGGTGTGTTTCTTAATTGTTCATGCAAAGTGAACAGCCCTGGCATATGTTTGTAAAACGACACATGAATTCAAAAAGATGAGTTTTAAGTACCCCACAAAAGATCAAATATCGATCTGCGTGCGAGTGACCGAGTTGTAGCGCCCTCGTCTCATTGGCACCGAAGGTGCAATTGGATCTTCGTTCCTCTTGAAGAAATGAAGTAAAATAAAAGAACGGAATTCTACCGCAGAAAGGTCACAGAAGCAACAGTATCAAAAGTCTTACTGCCGAGTCTAAAAATTCACGGTGTTGGATTACATGTACATGTTAGGAGGCTTGTGACGTGAAGAGAAATCGAAACTCGTTTACCAACAACCGGGAATCAAAGAAAACAAAGTACATGTAAGTTGGGTTTTCTATAGTCCTGCTCCGCCTAATTACCAAGAAAAGTTTAAAATAATGGGAAGGGCAACTGAGTGGACGCCTATCTGCCAGGAGCAGAGGCACGCCCTCATCGGTTGAAAAGAGCCATGTTGGTCGGGAGTGCTTACTTTGTTGGTAGCGATTCGACCGTAACGCGTGCATTTCATAGTCGTTTGTAAACCAGCAAAGTGTAGTTCCTTCCAAAGGAGCCTGCGTTGCTGAGAAAATTGCGCCCTCTCTGGGCCTGGCTTTGGGCTCTTAGTACCTATAGTGGTTTATTGTGTCTTCACGTGGGCCTATGCAGATTTCTGAAATGAAAGATAATCCCCATATCCACCCGTTTCATTTTATTATTTTAAGGACGGTTTTGCGGTGTGAAGAAAAGTTGTATAGCTTCTCAAATATGTGTACCAATATTTAGGATGTTCGATTATTAAGTGCCGTCACCGTACAAGAAAGAAGGAGAAATTGTCAGACCCACCCACTCCCTTACTCTCCAAGAGGTGAGCAGAAAGTTGTTGGGATCCAACCGAGTGGCAACCCCCTGAAGATTGCCTCGCCCAGACGGTAAGTGACCCCGGTACGTGACTGCCTCGCTAACCCAGTACGTGACCGGCACATGAGCCTATTATCGGTTGGGCTGACGGCTAAGCCCAGTGGGCAATACCCCAGCCTTGTCAGCCTCTCTGGGACTCGCTACCCTTAATAACCGGGTTGTGGGGAGCAGACGATCAGCTGTTTCTTATGCATCATTTTATAAATCCTTGGAGAAGGATCCAAGTTTTTTGTTTGTTTTTTTCCGTTGTATAACTCCCCCTTTCCAGGTACGGTTTGGGGGTTGGGGTACAAAAAGTATGCGTGAGGTTGCGCCCGAAGGTCGATTTAGACATGAACGTCGACATACCGTGCAGTTGACGCATGTTGATGAACTGGGCATGCATTACCACCTGTCAATCCTGTACATTCTGTCAATCAGGGAGATTAAGAGGCTGGAAATTTAAAAAAGAAACTGAAAAGCTGAAAAGCTCAACGTAGTGGGCTCGAGTCCCATTCAATTTTGCCTGTCATTTTTGTTAACCACGAGTTAAGGGTGATGCATAATCAGTTTTGGTTGAGTGTAACCTTTTATGTTCCAACATCTGGTAGTCGCTTGTAGAGTTTTGCAGAAGCTGCGAGGTCAAAAGTTAAATGAAGCCCTTTTTCACTTTACAAAAGAATACCCAATCACCCTTTGTTTTTTCCCGAAACGAAGAAATTGGTTCACGTGAAGAATGAAATTTGGTTTTATGCTCGCGAGGCCTGTTCAAGGGTTTTTGAAATTCATCTCCAAAAAAACCATCTCCAGTTTTTCAGCCATCTGCAGCTCCAAGGGGCCCGAAAAGCGACGTGATTTAAGAATCGCCGCAATGAATTCCAGATTGCACAGCCCGTCATCTGGGAATATAGTCGTCATCCGATCATCGACTGAACGAGCCGTCTTGTTGCGGATGTCAATGGTTCGAGCACGTGGGTCGTTACATTGGATAATGATGATTCGAAGCATGTGTGGGTGATCCATCACGTGAACGGTCACGACCACCGCCAGTTTTCATTGGCTATCAATTGCTATTGAATGTTGTTGATATGCATCGTCTTCGGTAGGAGGCAACCGAAAAGGACGAAATTTTGACGGAGGGAACGCGTGCCTCATTAGTTTCTTTTTTTTCATACACTTACAATAACAGCTTGTCGTGTTGACAAGTTAAACGTGTTTTGCCCGAACGTCTGTATCAACAAGAATTCAGCTCTCAAAGACACAAGTTTTCAGTGGTTTCAGAGAGCTTGTATGAGAACACACTTGCTCCAAGGAGGATGCGAACTGTGACCTCCTTACTAGCGCAATCGTCTTACCACTCGAGCGACCACCCGACTAGTCGAGGTTGGATGGGTTCAAATCGATGCGTCAACGGGCACCTTAGGTAACAGCTAATGTTGGCAATATCTTGTCAGTATGACAAGACCAGGGCTAGGCTTTGTCACCATGCCCCAGAAACCAACACATCAACTGTTTCAAATTGTAATAATGTACTTGTCTTCTGACTCTTATCTTAGTCCAGGATTATCATTCTTGTCAAAATTTTAACTGTCGACAGTATAACAAACATTTTTTCTTGCATTGTACTGACAAGAGTAGTTCTTGTCACTGTGACCAATACTTTCAGTGTAGTGTGTTGTAACTTCAACCGAACATCGTTACATCCCATCTGTAGTATCGTAATACGCGTCCTTGCACATTTGTTTTCTATTAACGTTTGAAAAAACAAAACTGCCCGGCTGCAAATACGAGGGACTGCGTATTCGGAACGGGATAATTCTTTAATTAGCTCAGTCCTGAGAAGATTGAGATGCAAACTCGAAGGTTTTTACGTTATTTGCTCCAAACTAATATTAATTATATCAATACTGCTGTTTACTGCTGGTCAGATTCTTCTGATCAGTTTGGGTTCCGCAAAGTCAATGTTCTCACAGCGCCAACAGTGTTCTCTGATGTCTGGGAGTAAGAGCGCCACCACGATTTCTAGTCGGAGCCCATATAAGTTGCATATGCTCCTATTTCTGTTGCAGATCTGGTTAATTTTACCACCAAGTATGCACTACCCTCCAAAAGTTTGGGAATATGACGAGCCAACAAGTTTGTTTTATGATTACACGTTTTATTGATATTCTGGTGAAATGCTATACAATCTCAGCAATAAATAGTATACTTGTTACTTGCACAGCTGTGTCAGCTTATGCAGTGATTATGAACCCATTTGGGCCTATTAATAAAAGTAAATACTCCTTTGATGATTCGTGCCATACGTTTTCTCAACAACTACTACGTGTTTGTTGCTACTCTAGACCTTATGTTCCTAAAAAAACCTTTTGCAGCACGGCAGACTCTTGGCATCCTATCCGTCAATTTTTCCAGCTAATCCGGTGAATTTGAAATATCTAGCCATGCCATGCTGAAGAAGCACCCACAGATGCGTTTGACTCGGACATTTCTCCCTTACTTTACGGAGCAATTCTTCCCACAGCAACTCTATAGCCGTCCGTGACAGTCAACACTCCTTGTGACTCTTCTCCAAATATGACTTGCACAGTTTGGACGTGTGCATGACAAAGTTGGCACCACTCAGACGTTGTCCTGAGGGAATGTCTTGACGTTGGAGAGTACTGTGGTATCCGTGCTGGTTGAGGAGTACTTCCACTCGATACAAATTGCCAACTTGGCCTGCCCCAAAACAACCCCACACCGTTACACTTCCTCCTACATGTTTGACTGGGTTTGATGCATTGTGATTTCATCCTTTCTCCAGGTCTTCATCGAACGTAGGCTAGACCCGTCTCTTACAGCCAAATACTTCAAACTTTGATTCGTCTAACCACAGTTCCTTCTTCCATTGCTCTGGTCCAGTTTCTATGCTTGTTAGCCACATTTTTTCACCTTGTTTTTTTTTCTTTTGAGGAGTGGTTTCTTCCTGGATACTCGCCCCATCAACCCTGCAGCTTTGATGCGACGGCGCACTGTGGATGGAGGAACAGCGTTCTCTCCAGCTTGCTTTCCCGTGCTGTTCAATTCTGAAGTAATTTCTGGACATGTCAAATATCTGTCATGGAGGCTGCAAACTCTAACGTACTTATCTTCTTCTCAGAAGTTATCTTTGGTCGGCCACATCTGTTTCCACATTTGATCCAGTCTCAGCTCTCCTTGCAAGGCAGAAGTGGACTCCATGAAGAGAGATGTTCAGTTTGTTGGCTATTTCACGCATGCTGTAGCCTTCAGATCGTAAACTCACCACAGATTGGAGTGTTTATATTTCTAAGGAAATCTCCCTGGAGTTAGCTATTTCTATCAGTTTCTGATTATCCAGATCAAGATAAGGGCAGGGGACCATGTTTTAGACGTTTCAAAGCTCTGATTTTTGTAACAACACTGCATGTGTCACAAGATCATTGTAACAACATTCACTTACGCTACTGACACTGTCCACACCCAAATCCCCTTAGTTATCCCGAGGTCACCTCCCGATAAAGAAATGTCAATAGGGCACTTTCCAGGTGTGGAACACCGAATTACACAAAATCAACTGACTTTGGGGAATACCATTACTATAATGTAATCAAACTAAGCCATAAACAACTGTTACATCATGAGAATCTATTTCACTGCTGAAAACCTACGACAGGTAACGAACAGCATGCAGTAATCAGAATTATCTGTTGGCTCATCATGTTCCCAAACTTTTGGAGGGTAGTGTATATATTTTGAGGGGTGCGTGGGGGTACCGGTAAAGACGATGCGAAGAAACGCTTAGACCTCCTTAGTTTTATTTCAGTTCACGGGATTATGAGACGTCTGCTTAGTCTTTGAGTTAGGAGGTCGTGGTTTCAAAACGTATAGGCTAAGCTACTTAGAGTGTTCCCCTTCAAAAGCTCTTGGGCAACACTAGCCGCTGCTGCGCTCGACTTCGGATATACGTGTATTTCGGTAAAGGGGATCAGGCATTTCTCCCTGGTCAAAAATCGTGTAGCGAGAGCGCATATTATTGGATCTAAACGCCCTCTCGAAATTCCAGGCGTTCCCATTGCAAAAAGCATTTTAACCTGCAGAAACTTGCCCGCGTTCGCCGCTGCTGGAATGTTTTATCATTGCCGAACGGTTTAGGTGACATGCATATCGTGTCTTCGTTCTTCCGAGATTGTTGGAATTAAGCACCTCTTTCCGGTATGGATGTACTGCGAATTAGCTTGATAAGGCCAAGAAGTACGGAAAACTAAATCAATACATTAACACAATCAAGCAACAGTTTGACAAAAGACATATAAGATGAACGACATCCCTGAAGAAAAACGAGACCTGTGGCAATCTTGAAGAAAAACTAGACCTGTGGCAATCATGGAGAACTCGTCAACTCGTGGGGGGGGGAGCATTTGTTCCGTCTGGTGATACGGACCTTGAACTGCTTTACATAAGCCGAGATTGATTGTCAGCTCGACATTGGCAGATAGCCGACTTTCATTGTCTTCACCTTGGTGATGGGATAAACATGAATGGGTTCAGGCAGCCTGGACTAGCGTCAGACTTGGTCTTTCTAGCAGCCCGCTTACTGAAAATGAGCTCACGTACATGTACAGGCTTCGATGACGTATGGAACGCCAGATGTACAATTTTCCCAGCCCGTGTATGTTTTGGTGTAGAGGGCTTTCGTGTGGGACCCCGCCCCCTCCCAGACAATAAATGAATTCCTGTGTATACCTGGCCACTTCATGGGGCCCTCGTTGCTTTGCCCAACAACGGGCACTGGACAAGCGATTCCCTTCATCTGTACGCACCCGTTGAAATAGAAATCCGTCTAACTTGGTCACTTCCTGCCGGGGCAGTTATCAATGTTGATTATGCTGGGGCAGGATATTTATCTTTTTTTTTTCTGCTTTCAAAATTCTTTAAAAATTCCTGTCTTCGTTTACTAGACACAAACACGCGAAGGTCTGTCTGATGTCCACTCTAGCCTGACAATCAAAATCTGTTGACGTCTGAGTATTTCAGCTAGGCCTGCAGCCTTGTAAAGCCCAGCCTTGTGGAGCCCAGATTTTGCGGTGTTTTATGATTTTTTTTTGTTCACAAACCCGGATCAGTGCGCTGCTGACCTCTTTTCAATAGGGGCCAGATTAGCATGCAGCAGTGCTGTGTGGCTCATCGCTGGGGGGGGGGGGCGCGCTTTTGTCCCCGGTGGTAATCCGCTTGCTCTAAATGCAAGACACAAGAAACCTGTTACGCATAACATAACAGACCAAAAAAGATGTATACGTGTCTAGATTTTTCACATTTACGAGTAGTAAGGATTAATATCCTCCTCTTGCAGTTTTAAAAACCAAAGTTTGTGAACTGAATAAGACACCAGCGTGCTAAGTGAAGGGTAAAATTAGTGGAATGTCAAAGACGCGAGTACCCTCCCTCCACCGCATCTTATAGGATCTTGGGGAAAACCTAGAAATATTCCCGGGGTGGTCTTCTCTATAGTTACCCCCAAATGGCTGGTTAAAGCAATTTGTTGTTGACCCTGGTTTGTGATGAAGGTCTATTGTCAAGTACAGCAGGTCGAGCTGATGCTCTCCTCTGTCAGGGCCGTTGGTTATGGGGGAAATATTATTTCTTCACACACCGCCTCCGCACTTTCCCTGGTAAACAACTCCTCTAGTCGTGACTTTGGGCTCTCGCCGAACAGGTTTCCTCGTTAAGTTGGGGAGTGACGATATTCACAAAAACTTCCTTGTCCTTCACTTGTGGTCTCCTTGGCAGCAAAGGTCCTTGGTTACAGACAGCAGTGCATTGAAAATAACATCAAAGAATTTTCCCGAAAGATGAGAACTCCAGTGAATTTGAACATTTCCCAGTTTTATGCTGTGTAGTGTCGAAACAGAAGGATCTTTAACCTCGTTGGTACCCTCGAGTTCTTTGATGAGAATATGCTGATTTGGGAGCGCGCACCAGCGAAATGCGAGAGAGCCGGTGTATTTCTTTAAAAACAAACAAAAATCGGAAATCATGATGAGACAATCGGTCAAGACTTCAATTTTACGTAACGTATTCGACTGTCGCCGAATGAGTCATGGTAGGCAGCTTTTGGGACGACCACAAGAGCCTACTGAGTATTGCGATTACTGGCAGTATGCCACGTCAAAATGTAAATGAATTGTTTCTCACTGCTGATTGGTTTCTAACCTGGTAATCAATGAATAAAAAATAAAACCAGACTGTCGAAAATCAATTGTTGTTCTCCCTTGACGTTATTTGGCTCTGAACTTTTGTATGTACATGTAATTTCACTCTTATTATTGTAACCCCGTGTCACTTTCAATCGGGCAAGCGAGTTTGGATAAATGCATTTATACCTAGGCCTTTCATGCCATGCTGGTTTGTAATTTCAAGCAATTTTTGAGTAGATCGGTGCTAGTGACAACTCAAAAAAAGTGCTACATTCCGTTGTTTCGCTGTGTATATTTCGGAGCTTAAAGTGTAGCCGCAATGAAGTTTTCTTAGACACAATTTTTCTTCAACTTTGTATTCCTCTTTCGTGTTCGAAGATTCGTTGACTTTCCTATGAATTTTGGTGAAATACAACTGAGGGCGCTGTTGCTGTGAAGTCATCTGGGGAAGGCATAGACCGTTTTCGAACGAGTGGATTTGGCTTAGACTTTGGTTTCGCATGGTTCCAGCCATTTTGAACCAGCGTTCGAAATCACATGTTCAAGCTCCGACTGGAACCAGTGAAACCGAAATCTAAGCCGAATCAACTCGTTGCGAAAACGCTCATTGTTCAGTGCATAGATCTGTCTGTTCAAATAGTGGACCCACACTTTCCTTACTTTAAAAGTTTCTCAAAGAGGGATTGATGCTTGCTTACTGCTATGCAAGTAAACAACAATAAACGGCAAAAAAAAAAGAAAACAGAGTCCGGCCAATCTACAAAAATGCAGGACTTTTTTGTATACAAACCAGGCTTTCTCCCTGGCATGACATCACAAGAATATGGAAATCTAATTTGCATAAAACCCCTAAGAGCCATTAAAATACCCACCGCACTAGTGAAACATAAGCTGAAAGTAAGGTTAACTGAGACACAATGGTGCCTTTTGAAGGTTTGTATTAAACAAATACCGTTTAATGAGCCATTTCGGTATTCCGACAGCGCATGCCCAAAATGAATCGCTTCCGAAGTCATTTGGGAACAGCATGCAGTGCGCAAGAACGAGGCCTGCCTCATCAGCGTGGGCTTGTTCTCGAATGACGTCATTTCAAATGACCTGTTCATCTCGAATGACCTTCTTACTTCATGAAATACCAAACTAGCACATTGTTTTCAGTACATGAATATACCTAAAACATAACGACCCTACGTATGGGGCTCGACAAATTGCGTCCCGTCGCAGCGCACATGTAGGCCTAAACAAATCGTGATATCACGTTCTAGGCACACCAGTCTGAACCGGGTGATATTTTGCCCTGATCGTTAAGATTTTGGATTCCGGGGTCGTTTTGTTTCTCTGATAAAAGCATTCCGTTTTCGAAATCAAGGAACACTTAAGCACCATAGTAGAGGCCATAATTTAACTTGTAAAAATCAGTGAAACAAAGTTGATGTGATTTACAGGGTAAAGACGGATGACGTTTTCTACGCCCCTGATATTGAGCTGAGTATGATACACACACGCACTCATGTATTTTATTTTATGTTGTCATACCTTGACACTAATGATTATACCCCGAGTTTAACCATTCGTACCCCGAGGTTTACCTTGACAAATATGCAAATTTAGGATGAAATGACTGTTAGTACAACTGCGCGACGGCTTTACCCGTTCATGGATTTGTTTGCCCCAGTAAGCGCATATACTTTCTTTCGACAGTTCTAACATGCACATCTGGAGAAGCAATATCGCTTGCTGTGATTTCATTATGCAGTCGTGAAACTGCAATTTAGCCTGGTAGATTAAGTCCAAGTCAAATACAACTATTACACCTGTTGCAGGCAGTTGATTCCCGACATTTGCCCCGCGTCTTGTTTACTCGTATTGGAAGGCACGCAGAATTATTAGCGAAATTCATAAGGCATCTGACTGATCATAATTGGATGGAGCAGGGTAGGGCACATCACAAATTCACAAGCATGCACATCAATGCACAGAGAGGAAAGAACGTTGAAAACTCTAAAGTAGATCTGGTCTTGTAAAGGACTGTCCAAAAAGTAATCTATTCTCCTGAACGTAGTGCAGTATGCAGACTGTCGATTGAGTTAAGAAATACTTCTCAAATGCTTTCCGATTCCCAGCATAAGGAACACGTGTGATTTTACTTGGCAAAGCAGATCTGTCCTATTTATTACTTGGCTAGAAACACAAGCCTCAGTGGCTGTAGCCGCTGCAACTAGTGGCTTACACGAAAGCAGAGAGCTCATGTTGTTTACAGCGGTAATGGTATTCGAACACACCAGCCGTAAAAGCAGATGAACTCACGATGTTGTTTGCGAGGTTGGACCCGAGTTCAACATACGAAACGCCAAAACATTGCACATTGATTAGAATTTGCGATGTTATACAACTGTGCTCTGCAAACTGTACACTGCTAACAACGGGGTTGATAAGTGACATGAGTGGTTCATTATTCCGCTATAATAGACCCCTGGCACTTTATTACCATGTGTGACCATTCGTTTTACATGGCATGGAACCATTGGAAAACAGTGAAGTGTAATCCCTATATTTCTTGAATCAAGATTGACAAATGAGCCATCAGACAGCGTGCTAAAAAGAGTTTTTTTGTTACAATTCTTGTATTGAGTCCAGGGTGACTTCGAGGAAATAAGCCACTGTGCTTTCGGTGAAATCAGTGACACCCCCGCTCTCCCACCCCCTCATTCGCCTCGATCGTTGCCCTTTTATGCGAACTAAACTAAGTGCACATGTACATTAATATTCTCCCCCCTAAATAAGTTCACGCCAAGACTAAAGGAAAATAATATTTTGTGTAGGCCTAAGTTCATTCCACCTGTCACTTTGCGGGAGCCAGGCTGGGAAACAAGCGAGAAGAGTCGAACTCCTCCATCAATAATCACCAATTTGAATCAAAGACGATTTGATTTAGGAGAGTTTCTGGTCCGAATGAGTTGACAGATTTGAGGGAGGAACTTGTGGTTTCAAGTGCTCGGCAACACCATTCCTTTCTTCCAAAGAGTCACCATAGACAAGATAGAACAGAAGCATAACAGTGTACATGTACATGTATACGGAAATGACAACCTTACAGTGAGGTCACACAAACCTCACCACACAAACCCATAATAACACTGTGCCTACGAGACATTGCGTCATCCTTCTTGACTTTACCGGGGGGGGGGTCATTCTGTTTGCTCTACAGCTTCTTCCTCGCTAGCATGACACTGCTATCTTTCCATCTCGTAGTCTTCTTTGTATCTATTATGCGTGCTTGGTTTGTGATGTCATCCTTGATTGTCCTGCCCCTATGTTATTGCCGTATCTGGATGTGCATGTATTTACATTGTACTAACTTTAGGCTTGCGTTCTCTTCAAACTTTTGCTCTCTAGAACAGCCCAGTACTTCAGTTAGTTAATTCACTCTCTTTAATTTTTCTTGATACCACACTGTTCTATCTCAAATTTTGTGCTTGTAGTTTTGTATGATTTCTGTGTTTTGTGTATGTACATTTTTCTATTCCTTGAGTTTATTGATGTGCATGTCACTTTTATATCTAATGGAAGTGTGGAAACTCAAATTGAATTGAACTGAACCTTGGCAAGATGAACTAATATATTAAATCTAGTACGATACTCCCCGTGGAACTCTGCCGCAGTTTTCTTGTTTCCGGTTAATATCTTGTGAAACTGCCTCTCGCGGCGTTCAAATTTTCTGGCTCTCTGAACTGCTCTCCTTTTTTTTAAAATTTAGGTCACCATGTTGGCTGGGGATGAACGCGATCTCAAACGAATCCTGGGTGCAGACACGCGGCTTCCCCGGCTTGGGCCCTGGGGCTTCCTTGAGCCTGTTGAGTTAAGGGGTCAAGCTCCCCAGGGCGCTATTAACGTGCCACCAGCATTCCTGAACTTCCCAGGACTTGGCACTTGCAGTGAATTATGACCCAACGTGTGCCCAGGGAAAGGTCAAAGTCAACTCCAGCCACTGGCGTTGGGGCAGTTCTGGCGAGGTAAGTTGTTTACCGTTGTTGACCTTGACTCTGGGAGAGGTATGGTGCCAACTCAGAGCCAAAAAGGTAACACAGATTTCCTGGATTTAAAAAAATGCATTTTTATTAATTTTTGCGCCAAGCTCGATTAGATTGGCTGCCAAGCTGGCGCTGTGGTTTTTGTCCATGATCATTGGGTTGAAAAGGTAACGAGAGAAAGACGACGTGACCACCTCGTTTCGTCTAAAGCGCAGCTCGGGGTTCTAAGGTACCCCATGGTTATCGCACATGCAGTTTTTTATTGGAGAGTTGGCGTCGATGGTGTGCGCTGGGTTTATTGCTGAAGGTGATGTTGCTTGCTTGGGGTGAGGTTTGGAGAGATGGAGTAGCTCGAGGTGGAGTTGAGTGACCTCCAAAGAGATGCAGGCTTAGCACTCTGGGCTTCACATAACCTTTACTTGGGTTCTTTGTGCACCTTCGGAAATTTGATGCCGGCAATAGTATATTTTTGAGACATGAGGAGAGAAATTAAAGACTTTGAGACAATCCACTTTTTTGCTTCACCTTGAAGCTAATGTGCGTTTGCTCATAAAGGCGCCGGCAAACGTGGACCAGTCACATGAAATCCGTATGTTTGCCGCCACCAAGCGTCTTAAAAGTCTCTCGTGTCATAACGCCACCTGACTGGAATGGCTGGGAAGTATTCAAGAGACGCAAAGCGTCCGGTCGACTTGATTCAAATGCGCAAAAGAAAAATCCCAACCGGTCATCATTCCTGGGCAAATTTTGACAATTAAGGTGGTCTTGAGAGACCGGATGTCAAAGTAGATAAAAACCGATTCCACAGGGGCCAAATAACCTCATGCGCAGGGCTCAAAGTACATGTACACTCTTCATGGTTCGTATGATATCGAGGTCATTCGGGGGGGGGTACACTGTACAATGTAGTAGGCTGAAATTTTGCTTTTCTCTGTATGACGGTCCCCAAAACCAACTAGTATAGTGCAAATGCAGCGACTCAAGACGATAACAGTCAGTTGCGCTTGATCAAGTCATCCTCAATCTAAATTTTGAAAATTCACAGACCGTAAAGCGAAGCTCATTGAGCGGGACTCCGCGTGTCAAGATGGATTGAACATGTACATCGCGGCTTATACATGTACTGTATGAGACGCACAACGAGGTTTTGAATAGACGTAGGGCCTCGGGCAGAAACTGCGAATTTAACGGAGATCGAACTGTAGTCTGAAGTGACCATATCACGCTCACAGTTTTTTTGTGTTTAGACAGCGGGAGAACCAGCGCGTGAACCAACACACTCGCGTATACTCTGTTCGTTAGCAATGCACGTTCTGGTTCAAAATAACGTCACACTTCGGTATTTTATTATCGTTGGGAGGAAATGCTGGCTGTTATCATACTCTTAACACCGTGAATGAATAGAGAAAGTTACTAACAGGTCTTGGAATTTTTTAGCCTTCCTTTAAATAAATAGCGTCTGTGAAAAAACTTGTTTTTCAAACGGTGGACTTCGAGGTAAAAAGTTGTTCATTGCCTGAGGAAAAATCGTTAATGCCAACTGATTGATTCACAGTTTTCAGCTGTGCCGCGGCTATTTTTTGAATTTTGATCCACTGCTCTGGCGGAAGCATTTCAGTCGCGTAGTCATGCTGAGTTAATTTTCTGGTTCGTTAGAATTTGCTCTTCTCGATGCACCGTCCTTCAGCGGTTGCCTTCTCGGCTGATATTGTGGTCTTATAAAAATCACGGGATGAAAGAAGATGGACTCGACCAGTTCAACACAGCATTCAATGACACTCTAAACTCTTAAAGAGAAAATAGCCACAGAGCCAGCTACACTTAGTCAATCGACAAGGATCCCCCTTTCTCCATTTTATAGATTTCTGCGATATTTATGCGGTTACTTGGTGTACATGTCAGCGCTTTCGAAAAAGCATTTCATCAGCGTATACAGTATTTTGTGTGTAGAGAAGAAAACAGTTGGCTGGTAGTCCGGTTTGCCCTTTAGAGACTGACTTAAACCCATTGTAATTATATGAAGGTTCCCCTTAAGTATTCGAAGACCTTATTAATTCAGCGGCTTGACTGGTTGCTTGTTTTGACCCAGTGGGCCGCGCACCGAGTATGATAAATGGATACATCCGATGGCCTGACAAGGTCATTTTGAACGTCGATCCCAGATACAATCTGAACCACCTGTTGTGAAAAGTACTTTTATAGAAAAGAATTCCCAGGGATTACGAGTCAGCCGTGCGGAGCGTGCTTGAAGTTTCTTCTCAAAGGGTGCAAAGCGGAGCTTCGCCGTTTGATCTTAACTCACCCGATACTCGAGGATATTCAACATGTTCCATTATCTCATGAACGAAACATTGACAAGCTAACTTTTGATGCTGACGATTAAAGACGGAACAAAAGAAATTCCTCGTGTTGTGGTGTTTTTATGTTCAAAAAGTTCGAATTTCAATACGAACCCTCACAGAAAACTGCAAGTTGCCGGCTGAGTGAAGGTTGAAATATATGAGCAGGAACATGCACGGATTTGTTTTCAATTTTAAACCCACTGTACCTCCTACTTGTATCGCTGTTTTCAGCTCGCGCTTCCCTGTTTGACACCCTTTATTTCTCTTTTTCTCGCACGTTGTTGGGTATCAAGAATGAATTGCCGTTGATGGCGCTTTCTTGCATGCACCCTTGTTTTCTGGAGTGCGACTTTTATGCCTTGGTGTGATGTCTCTCATCGTTCTGTTCCTTACAATAACAAACAGACTGTCGCAAAAATTGTGTTTTAATAAACTCCCACAAAATTGCCACTATCACGGTTGACAAATCGACTGGAATCCCCTGGATGAAAATCACATGTTCTTGTGGCTTTCCGCTTGAGCTCCCATCTCTCCACAGAGTGACAAGTGTAATTTGGACTAGAATCCAGGCCGTTTCCCAGGTGTCCATCATCTGCATAGCGTGGCCCGATAAAACAATATGGCTGCGCAGGTGCTGAAGGCTATCGTCAATTCGTACGTAGCGAATGCCATTGTCTGACACGGGTGCTGTCATTCAACCAACAAACGGCTGTTTTACTCGTGAAATTAAATTGTGTAAACGGTGAAGTCATGACGATGTACTGTCACAGTTCATTCGTTAAGTATCTCTCCAATTGGTATATATATTACACAGCTATTCAAATCAAAGGATGCCTCTTTTTGCTCAGTTATTAATGCACTAAGATACTAAGATTATTAAAAGACTATTTTTGAGTTAGGCACCAAAAGTCAAGGAATTAACGAATCATGCCAACAATAGACGAAGATTCACTGTTTTGTTTAGTTTGTTTTGTCTTACGTTTTTTGTTTAGGTTCGTTTTCTTTTTTTTTTTTGGTCTTTTTTTCGTCAGCACGTGACGAACTTTGTTAAAAAATATTCGTGATCAGCCTGGGCTTGTAACAGTCGTCGGGAACATCCAGGCACCAAAACCAGGATACCTGTCGTCATGGGAACCGCCTCATTCATTTTCAACCATATTTTAATCGCAACAGGTGGCGCGAATGACCATGAAATCACCCACAAACAGCTTGATTTGTGTTGCCTGTAGTTGAAAACCACCACATATATCCTCGTATAAGATATCTTGATTTTCCTTTCAGTAAATTTATAGGCCTTTCTCGTTCAATTTACGGCCAGTTTTTTCTTTATGTGTAGATCGGCTGTGGAAAATAATTGCAGTCATTGATTAGTTTTGTTTTTCGCAGTTCCTGGTCAAATTCATTCAACGTAGGAAATGTTTCAGAAAGTGAGACACGTACATGTATATGCCCCAACACGTACAGAGTAGAAGCTCTTGTCGTTCCCTCTCTCACTAATGACCCATTTGTTGAAATTTATGCCTTTGCGCAAATGGCGATCTTTGATTTATGTCAGTCTCCTTCAGTGTCGGAAGAGGATTACTTTGGAAGCAGTAACATCTTGCCCGCCAACAGGGGCGTGGTTTGGCGGTATGGTGAAATCTTGAACCTTTTCTGTTTGTGAACAATCGAAAAGTGTGTGTGTGTAGGGGGTGGTCGTTCCTAACAGTGGGCGCTCTCGGAAGGTTGTGCAATGCTGTACACATAAGCTACATCCGAATCTCTTGTCTAGAGCTATAGGTCTAGGTCTTCGTTCCATTGGAAATGCGTGGAGACGCGTAGACAATGAACCTAGCCGCAGCTCTGGAAGCCCGTTTCGGACACGGCCATAATTACATGGCTGTATTTTGCTACTCTTTCAGACAGTACTACTTGGAATTTTACATGAAATGTTTACTTCTGTATTTGAGCCTCTGTCTGCTGTCTCTCTTTTTATCGCTTTTTCAAAAATGTGGGGGGATGATGTTGTTTGGTCAACTGGACCTCCCCACGTCAAAACACTGGCCCTTCCCAAGGATCCATGACCTGGCCATTAGTCATGATTTCAGTCGAAGCGGTGGTTGGTTGAGTTCGTCATTTGCCGAGTATTATCAGTTCCCTGTACTGTTGGTCTACGGAGAGGCCGCCCCACCACTCACTGGTTGAGCTTTCGCTCACTGCCTATATAGCTCAAATTGTAGTGATCATATAATAACAAATTTCATCATTGCTAAATCGGTGGCGCACCCGAGGCTTTTTTCCCGAAAAACGAAGGTACATTGTACAAGTAAATCTTAAACACTACTAGCTCTGGTATAGCCGTACATCCCAGTCCCCTGTAACGCAAGGGGATGGGGGCGAGGTTTGAGCATCATGAGCTTGAATTCTTACAAGAAAATGGCAAACGAGGTTTATAATTGCCCGCAAAATTAGACGTGCTTTAACCTGCTGGAGTGTTCGGATGAAAAAGTGATTGTAAAGTGGTTCAAAAAAGTGCTTCTCGAGGTTCGCTGCACAATGCCATCTAATGGATAATTTCTGTCTCCTTTATTATTTCATTTCATCCACGAAAATGTTTCTCGCCCGCGTTGTAAAACTATTTCAGTTATCTTACTCGTAGGCAAAAACAGGAAATCTTGAAAAGAACCGCTGTTATGTCCGAATTTGACCTTTGACTCTGGCCAAATTCCAGACACTGTTTTCTGTACAGTTAGAGACCACTTGAAGCAGTCCGGACTGGTCGGCTGCAGTGGCGTTAGTCCAAGACCGATAGACGTTAAAATATGTTTCGAGATCCAAAGTCATGTTTTCATGCGAACCAAGGTTTTAAGCTCGCGCTTCGGTTTTACTTATCATATTTTTGCTTTAAATTTTTTTAAACAGTTTTTGGACTCTACAGTACATGTATAGGTCGTTGCCACGAACTGTTAGTCCGTATCTTTGCTGCAATTCTGTATTCAGCGTTCATTCAAGACGGAGTAGCTGGTTAATAGTTTGTTAGTGATTGTCATCAAAGTTGACGGCTCTGATGCACATGCAAAACAAATTGCCCCTACGCCACCGCCTCAAGAAATTTTCTACCTGCTGCCTCGTCCCCAGGGGACAACGATCGAGTTTGACCCCACTCTGAAGGGCAGGCCCCATCACTCTCGCTGACTCATTTTCTGTGTCACGGTACCCCTGGAGTTTGCTGGAGTTGAGCTCGTTCGAGAGCTCATCCCTGGTGCATGTTATCCCTGGACTAGCCTCCCGTCCACTACCCTCCCCCCCTCCAGGCGTGGCGTGATTTTGTCATCTAATTTGGATTTGAAGAGTTAAGGTCAAACGTGCAAAAACAATTTGATTTTCTTACCGTATCAAAAGAATCGAGAGCCAAATCAAGTGTTATATTCCTGCGTGTGGGTTAGTTCTTGTATGATTGGCAATCAATCGCACATCCTTCGCGGAGTAGACTGTAGAGATACCCCCATCATTGGCCGATTTTGGCCCTTCCCTAGTCCCTACATCCACAAGAGAAGCGTATTGTGCCCCCACTTGCAGGAAAGCTCTTGACTGCTGCCGACCCATTTCATGTTCTTGCTTCTTCACGCAGTATGGGCGTAAAAGTCGCGTGGATACTTTGTTTCTGGTCAAAGCTAATCGATATTTCCTAAAATGAACTCTGTTATTGGGTGTTTGAGCTTGAAGTTCCTTGTCCTTTGGTGTTCCTAACAACGCGCTAAAAGGTGGAGTTCAGTCATTTTCATCAGAATTTCTTCCGACTATAGCTGTTACCTGTCCTTGAAGCGATCTCAATTGAGGATTGCGTGTTCTTAGGAAGGCAGTAGAACAGACGTTGCAATAGCGTGAACAAACACTGCAATACAATTGAATCAGGTTTATGAGTTTCGAGTGCGTGATCAAACTTTTTGAAGAATCCATCTAGAAAATATAGTACGTTGCATCCCGTGGCCTGTAGGTAGGTATGGATTGTCCAAGAAATTGGAACAAGATTCGATTTGGCAATGCGGAAAACCACAAGTGCCAAACCAGATCACTGGTCTGGCGTAAAAAACCCAAAAAACATGCCAACAGGCAGTCGTGTTGGAACATGTATGCGTGGTTAGATTTGATTTGAAAGGCTCTCTTTAAAGAGAGCCTTTATGTCGTCAGACTTACGTTCTTGCTCTTGGTCTGAATGCTGACATTGGTTTAATACTTGGCCAGGAAGTAAATTGAATTGTTTACCCCGATTAGATAAAATCATTGGATGTTGTATTCGAGTGCTTTCTCTTGAGAACAAAGGTGTGCATAGGTCACTACACGCAAGGGAGGCAGCCTAAGATAGCCATGGTGTATAATCAGAAGAAGGTTGTTTTCTTGGTTCGACCTCTTTCATTAAACTGGTCTCGGATTCAGTTGTAAATGTAATTTCGTCTCACGTGAAGCAATCTGAAGCTAAGAAGCGCCTAAGGAACAAACTAAAATGACGAGGGCCCAGTTCTTGCTTGTCCCCAGGATTCTTTTCCGGGGCAGGACCTTTCGTGGGGCGGGGCGTAAACTGACAATCCATTAACAGTGGAAGGGGTCAATTCTCGGCTGTCCTGTAATTTTCATCCCCTTTCCTCCATTTTACTCACCTGTCTCCTCTTCTTTTTTGTTGTTTTTTCGTATTAGTTTTTTTTGTTTTCCAGGATCGCCCGCTTGTGACGTCGATGGTCCAACTGATGTCACTGCCCAGGAAACTTTCCACAAACCCCTACCCCAAATGGCGTCTTTGAATTCTTCCTGTTCGCACGCCAAATGATTTATTACTTGTTTATCTTCTTCCGACAAAGAGATCTAACCAACAATCAACTGAGACCTTGAGGTAAATAATTAACAGTCCCGCCACCTGAAGGTGAAATGTGAGGAAAAGTAAGTCGTCACTTCGAGTTGCAGGGGCAAAGCTCAGTGCGTTTGGTGACTAGTTTTCATGGTCATGCGCATTGGAATCACGGTCACATGCTACATTTTGTTGGTTTTAATGGACCGCTCGTTATACTTTCTTTATCAGCTTTTCATGGTACAATTACCAAGAATTACGCTTTTTCCGTTGCCTTTGTCGATCTAAAGGTATAAAGCTATAACAAGACCGTATTCACAAGTCGCCCATTTTGAATCGAAACTGACCAAGAAACGTTCCTGAAAATTAAATGTGGAACGAAGATAATTCAATCCGACAAAATGTAGATTACCATCCTTTGTTCCGATGGCTAGTTCCAACTTATGAACATGAATGTCCTGTCACTTTTACTCATCCAAAGTACAAATATTTTTTCAAAGTGAGGCTATACCTGTTACTTTTAGCGAAAAAGTTAGGCTACTTCCCTTTCAGAGTGCTCAGTCAAACTTGGATTCGGAGAGTGCGCTCCGGAATGATCATCTGGCGAATAAAGTCAATATTCAGTACAACATTTCTGTTCAGGTTTTAAATTACGCCAATAAAATGCGCTTTGAGTTTACCATCCATCGCTTTGTTCATATGCACTTGACCAATTCAGTGTTTGGTAGAAAACATGGTACTGGAAAAATTCTCGACTACAACACTGGTATATGCTCTCCATGCATAAACAGTGAAAATAACCATTGACCAACCGTTTCTTGTGTGCTCTTTATCAGGGACGGGAACAGAGGAAGAGTCAGTTGTGTACGTTGGTGAAGATCATGTCACCAAGTCGTATTGATAAAATTACTTCACTGTAAATGAAGTGGAGAGAACATTTTGTAAGGACTTTTTCATTGCAGGGATTTACCGGGTATACCGTGAACTTTTAGCTCGTGAAGGTCGTGGTGACAAGTACAGCGAAGACCGTCCAAGGACCTACTGGAACCCACGCTTCTTGCGTCAGCAAACTGACCTTTGACACTTTGACTGATTGATACTTCCAAAATGCGATTTCCTTTGACCGTTTGTTTGTTCCTTCGCAGTTCAGTGGAGGCTTGACATCGACTACTTGTGAGTGCAGGGTTATCCCAGTGTCGTAAAGTGAGGTTTACGGTACGGCCATTCGCCCTTGTGATTCAGTCTTCTGTAAATGCAAGGAAAAGTGGTCCCGTGAAATATGCAGCACGGACTCAGTGACTCGCGGACCGTAATCATTTCGAATGTTCAGTCTGGCTGAACATGATTAATCGTCCGACTCCAAGCAAAGCCCTGGATGGTATAAGGCTGATGCTAGCCCTTATAATTCAGAGCAGACCCGCAAATATCACGAATTTACCCTTCAATCTGCCCTTACCGCGTTGACCATATTTCGATCATATTTGTTTGTGGGTTTGTGCTGTGAGCCTAACCTCCTTTGAAATGTTCGGGGATATGGCTTTCTCTCCCCAACCTCTCTCTCTCTCTTACCGATGCTCTCACTTGGATAGCCTTTTTAAAGTGAGTTGGTATAAACTTAATTTGGTGCGCCCTAACAATACTTGATTTGGTGACCTCAGTTGTAGTGGAACTAGACAGACAAGCACGAGCGTTGGTCGATGAGACATGTACATAAGAAGTTGTGGGTTCGAGTCTAACTGGAGGAAAGTGATTTTTTTCTCTCGCCTTCTTCGAAAGTGCTAAGGTACAAATACACGTGGTGCTTATTTCACAGTGCCAACGCAAAGTTGAATTGGGCTGGGGGCACAGGTATCCTCGGGGGCGTGCTTAAACCTCCTCTCTCGGGGACAGTGAAGTTTCGTCATTTTTAAGAATACCAGAGATAGAACGGGTGTCGTAAGTTTTAAGCAAGTACATGAATATTACAAGCTTTTGCTTGCATTTTGTTTGAACTGATTTTGTTCTTTATAAATTAATTCCCTCGGCTTCAAAACCTTGAAACCTCCGACGCTACGGCCAGTCTGTATTCAGGCAAAACCAGTAGGCCTTTGCTTGATTACTTCACCCGATTGCGGTAACTGTCAGAGGGGTCATCCCATGTGAACTTCAACTACCAACCTAGATAACCACCCATGACCTCGTGCACTACCGGTATTCGAAGCCTGCAGTTCCCTCTGCTGTTTTCCCATCCGTGACCTTTGTCCTCTCTGGCCAAAGCCGAGTGGTCACCAAGGACCTCACTAAACAGCCTCATTTTTTCCCACAATGGCCAATCAGTCATTGTTTTCATCTTCTGATGTGGTTTGAAGTCGAGGCACCAGGTTTGGCCACGTTGTTATTCAATCATAAAATGGGGACAAAAATTTGAAACGCCCAGTGTCACCTCTGACATGGTTTAGAGTGCCCAGATTGCTGACGTGCTTGCCAAGGTCTACCTAGCTGCGTTCTCAGCAGGTCATGTTCACGTGTAACCCCACTCCATCTACTGACCTGTCGTGTATAGAGCTAGAGACACCTACTTGTACTTTCTCAATTTCGGTGACACCGTTGTTGGCGTTAGCTTTACGGGGAGCACGTGTGGCGCGTTGAAATTGCAAGTGTAGGCGAATCACCATGGACTGAACGCGTTCGTAGCGCATCCCGATATATTGGAGGTTATCTTGAAGTTCCCTGTTAGACGTGGTCGATAATGACACTGGTGTTGTAACCATACAGTAATAAGACCCGACATTGCACACTTTGTTCTGTTGAAAAGAAGTTTATTGACATAGGAGTTTGAGACTTACACATCTTTTAGACTTGTGCATACCGTTGAAGTATTGCGACATGAACTCGGAGTAATATGAGAAGTCTGTCATTCAGCTGTGATATGAGCGAGACTTTCTTGATTTTTCCCCCAAATTTCTGTAGGACGCATTATAGATGTAGGTTGCAATACCGCAGCTGTTCGTCGTTAATAAAACACAAACAGGGTCATCCCAGAACTAGTTTAATTATTTCTAAGAGCTTTGATGTGACACAGTGCTCCTCGATAAAGCAGAAATGTATTGGCCTATGTGTTCATTGGGTCTCCATGCGCTTTGGTAATTCAGTTTCAAATGAAGAAAGCTCTAAAAACCTGTGTCCAAGATTTCCACCAAAACATATTTGTTAGACGTTTACAATTACTGGAGAATTTTCTAGAGTGGTTAATTTTAGCTACAAACTTGTCAGACGGGGCGGCGATGATGGATCGTTAGTTTAGTCTACGCACCAAGCATGACAACAGTTAAAGCTTACTCTGCCCAGTTGCGGTTACCCACAAACCTTAAGAGACTTGTTGAGTTTTGGTAGCCGTTTCTGATCCTCCCAAGAAGATTTGTTGCTAAGCAACCTGCGGGCGCGTAGGAGCCTAAGCATGGTTAGTCTTGGCCCAATACGTCAGTGATCGATAGATGTTCTATTTCTGTTGAAGAGCGCCCTCGCACAACTAGTTTTTACTTTCTCTCACTATTAAACGTCTTGGGAATCTTGCAAAATTGGGGGGGGGTGGCAGTTGTATGCAAATGACCGATCTTCTTAAATACTTATAGCGTTGGTATTATAATTATGTACATGTACTTCGAAGTTCAAACAACATGGCGGCTTCACGCGAGCAAGTACCCTGTCGATAGTGTCTGGTTTGTGGGAAGGGAATAGTGACATGTAAGACATATTTTTCACTCCATACTAGACATGAAATTGCCACTCTGCTAAACGATATCGTTGGGGACTACAGTTGTGCACCACCGCATCATGTTTGCGATATCTGTGGCAGAAAAATTTGGAAAACAAAATCGTTGTCTGACACCACGCAAGAAATACGTTCTCAGTATAAGCATGCTGCCTGAGGCCAAATTACGCACAAGCGGCATATAAACCTACACGTGCAGCTAGAGAACGACAACCAACTTGCAGTCCGGGTACTCCATCCTCGAAGGTTAAGGTCTACATGGTCTCTAATGACGTTTTAGTTAGCTGGGGAAGGCATACTGACTGTACATGATTATGGGTCACCAAGAACAGCATCCTCTGTCATAACCTAGGCCTAACCTAGTCTTGAGTATCATCCGTCCTACTCCTACTAACTCCGTACGAACGTCTGTGTTGTCGTGTCTGTGTTGACGGGACTGCAGACAGCCGTGATGCATGTGACATTACCATGGTGTATTATTGAGGTCATCGAAATTTATTATGCATGCAATTTAGCGAGTGCTAATTGATTCCCTTAGAAAGCCGAGGGAAAAAAGAACAAGTTAGAACACAGTCTGATAATTATGAGTCGTTAGGGGGCGCACTATGCTCGGTGTCCGCTATCAAGCACTATCGTCTTGAGACTAAGACTAAAGCATGGAGGGCTTTGAGGGTCCAGTCCACTAATTCAAGCCCCATTGAAAACAGTGTAAAATCAGCACCGTTCAGGCCCAATAGCATGCACGCCAACATCCCTGAGATTTCTGAAACACAAGTGAAATTCTTGTCTGGTCACTTATCTTTCAATTTCTTTTCAATTTTTTGTGGGTTAACCAATTACATTTTTAATTATTCCCTCAAAACAATTTGAGTTTGCAAAAGAGTTTGCATTGCGTTGGCCAATCACAATGCACGAAATGTGTCGACAGTTTCCAAACGCGCATTGGGTCGACGAATTTCGCGCATTGTGATTGGCCAACGCGTTGCAAACTCTTGGAGGCGCGCTAATGTGAAACGCCCGCATTGGGTGCCTGCACTACCTGACTGGTTATTTCGCTCGTAGAGATACTTAACATTTGATACCAGAAGTTAGGCAGTTTGGAGTTGGTGCCCATGTATTGTAATTTGGTAACCAGAATTACATGTAGAACCATTACTGCGGTGGTAGAACGCTTGTACACAGCTCGTGGCATGCGGGCGTGACACTCTTCAACCGATAGGGTGTCGTGATTTGCCAAATGCACGCACGCGTCAAGCTGAAGAATATGCGTGTGAGTGCGGTGCCACCCCAGTACATGGCGTTTTCTCGGATTAGTTTATTGGAACTGGCGTAGGCCCAAATTACATGTCTGTTCATCAAGTTCGGACCAATTCGCCTCGTGCACAAGGACACCCTCAGCGACGACCAGTAGAGAGCAACAAGCGAACCTCGCTCATACCCACCGCCATATCGACAGAGTGCTGGTATTAGGCATTGTACAATACCTGCATAAATCCCCTTCATTTGATTGATGGGTCGTTGATCGCATGTTATTGAATTATTCGATGTTCTGTTGAACGGCAGCCGTTTAATAGAACATTGACTTTCACTCGAAGAAAGAAATGAAAGTGGGGACGGAGACCATTCTAACATTACACAAAAATACCAGTGGGCGGCGCTTCGATTCGTACAGACATGAATCTGTTTTACAAAGTGAAGGACGCTAGTAGGCCTACGTGAGTACCGTGAATTTGTCCTAACAGAACGGGATTTATGTTGGCACTAAAATGTTTGCATACGTGGAGTGGTAAGAATAATTTCATTCGGTGATAGATGAAGCATTCCATTTTATACAACACCTGGATAAATCCTCGTCATCTGCTTGCCGGAATTTTGATCAATGTCATTATCTGTTGAATAGAACTTCATTTCACTTGACTGGTTCCCACCCCCATTTCATAAATTTCATTCACAGTTATAGAGAGGAAAATAGTGGAGGGACCAGTGTAACATTGCACAGGATCTAGGACTGGCAGTGCGCGTATGCGGTGGCGCCGCACTTCAAATACGAATCTGTTTCGCCAAATGGCAGATATTACTACGCGAGGACTTTTTTCCCTAACTGTGAGAAGAGGAAATGATAATGAGGATTTGCGCAGGTATTGCATAAAGCAAATAATGAATGGTTCACATTTGTGCAATGGTAAGAATAATTTTGTCACCTCGCCTCGTGAAATGGCACATTTCGTCTGTCACCTCAAGTTTATTTTTACATTGTACTCGTATATATTCTTTATAATGATATTCGTCGTAAAATTTTGTGCAGGAAACTCGGGTATATCACAGAGACGGTATTGTGGGAAGCTTATTATCCATGCGCAGACATTCCACACACTTGTCTTGTGCGCGTCTTACATCCTGTGAGGGTTCAGGGAAATTACGTCGTTCATCCCGAAGGAATTAGACCTTACTGACGTCCTGTTTAGGGCTGTGGGTGCGTGCAAACAATGATCGAATGCCGAAGCAAATACGCTACAGAATTTGAGAAATAATTCGCATGTACATGTCCATGTCGGCGTTTCCAGATTTGCTCAGTTTGCAAACTTCACAGGTACGAGAGTCTTCAATTCGTTTTCACTGAGATTTGGAGGGATGGGATGTTGTTCTTCGCGTCGGAGCTGTTGCAGTGGCACAAACAACTCCAAGCGACACACTTCAGACTCACCTGTCACACCCAAGATCTCTATAACCAAGAACGGAACCTTTCCCGTCTCAAACTGTGATGAAAAGGAACCAGTCTTTATTTCTCTCTCCGTTTCACCTAAGTACTGAAACGTCAGGGATCTTAGCCACCCGCGGTTCCTTAACCGCAACTTTCCATAGACCGGCGTAATTTAAATTGACGGTGTGTTGTGGTGATCTTTTTTCCCCTCCCATCTCGCTACTCCAGAGACTCGTGGGTTCACGGCGTGAGGTGAGCTATTCGTTGTTGGTGAATGGTGCGGTGAGACGGCTCCTGCCCGTGTCGTGGCATTCCTTTCCATCTTCCCGTCTCTCACCAAATTAAAGGACACTCTCCGTTTAGGGTTTCAAGAAATAACTATCTAATATCTGCTGAGATAACTCGCACAGTGCCGACGTACGTAAGCCTTTAGGCGTAGAGGGGTTACCAGTGGCATATACACTGACACACAAACACAAACAATGGTGACAAGAAACGGTAGATAGAAACTGCAAAGTAGTGCAGAAACACAAATAATCCCCGATTCGAAACAGCAGATAAGCCCGCATGGCCTGGAGCAATCGTCGGTTAGATTTATACATACATGTATTTGAATATTCAACCATGTGACTATGGATTGAGAAATTCAAAGTTCACAGGTATAATACACTTGGCCAAAATTCTTGCTTGACTGCCCTCTACTTTCAATCCTCACGCCACGCCCACATAAACACATCCCTTCGCAGAGGTTAACCACTTTGCGTCTACCTGATATGGACGATTACTTTTACGAAATTCACGGAGGTAAGAGTTTTTCTGTCCTCCCCGCGTTGATCTTTTCTGGACTTATTAAACAAACTCATTTAAGGAACTTATCCGAACCCAACGTGTTTGCTCGTGATTTGTTTAACACTGACGTAGACTTCCACACTCATATCTATTTCCCCAGTTTTTTTCTCGTTCACAGGAAAGGGCGTACCCTTTAACGCAGCCAGATGTGGACCTCTGGCTAACCCATATCTTGCCGTGCAGCATTGGTGATGGAATCACAGACGAAAAGACCCCAAATGAAGATCATAAGACCACCAACTACGCGCTGGGCCCATTCGGCCCGTCTGCAACCCTCAACTGAATTAAGGTCAATGCTAAGTAGATTTGTAAGTTAAGAAAACATATCCTTCGGGAGTGGGAAATTTTTTTCAGGGAGAATTCGGAAACAGACTGGACCACGAATTTCTGTGTCTTTGATTTAGTTTTCTACGCCTTTCGGCGTCGATGGGGAAAATCATCGGGATACCACATACGTAAATGTGATTCCCAAAAGAAAGCATCGTTTTATAATTTCGTTTCTGAACATTGTCCTAATTTACCATTGCGTAAGTTCGTTTTTAACATCACTTTCCTGTAAATATTGACATCCGTTTGATATGGAGTGTATTCAGAAACGCCAGATGTTACTGTTGCTAAAGTGACCATATTTGGAACGATCACGACTGTGGTTCGTGTTCACTTCGTGTGCATAATAACAGAGACAACAAGCCTTGAACATGTTTTTTTTTTTTGTGACAGGTGTGTAACATCCGATTATTGAGTGGATTCCCTCTCTTGTCAGTTCTCTCTGCGTAGTTTTTGTTGGGACATGTTTACCAATGACAGTGGCTCTGTTACAGCCTAGAAATAAATACGTGCATGATTCGGAACTGTTCAGTTATCCCTTCTCTAATCCGTATTTGTAATGCAGTTCTCAGTTCGTAACAGTAAACTTTGATTATTGTGAGCAGTGAAATTAATGTGTTGCATGTCCTGGGACAACCGTTGAGATATTCTGTTTTAAGCCCTGGAATTATGTCAAAATGTTTATGGTTGTTAGTACATGTTTAACTTTATAACTAGAAAATAGCTACACTTTGCTGGAAATGATTATGATAGTTCAGGGAACAACGTGTTCGCGAGAATGATGGTAGACGCATTGAATTTGAAACTGTCCATGCAAGCTTGTTACCCACAGTTTGGGTCACTTGCTCTCCCCGAACGGCCGTCCTTGCCACGAGGTGCCCCCTTCCCCATTTGAAATTTCCAAGTACATGTCACCCAACCTAGTTCTAAGCCATAGGTCGTTTGCTTTCAGCACCTCCTTGAAAAAAATTAGTTCCCCCAGGTGCCCCCTCAGAAAAATATCACCCTAGTTACACTACTGTGTGACTTTCATTTGAAGGTACGCTGGCAGCATGTGCTCCACATGTGAATGGCTCTCGTACAGCAAACTGGACCTACATCGGTGGTTTGGAATCGAGTTGAGGATGAGAACAGGAAGAATGGTTCAGTCGAGTATCCAAGCCAAAAGCCTTACGTTTTGGGTAAAGCCACCTTTGGTTAGATGTCGGCATCGACACCCATCGAGTCAGTTTGGTGAAATAGCTCCCATGCAGCACGCAAGGCGGTTGTAGTGTTTTTCTTAAGAAATTGATTTTTCTTTAAACATTAAAAAAATGTGGGAAAGTTGAGAAAGTTCCCCCTTACTCGAGAAATTCGCCGAGAATGTCGAGTCAGTAGTTGAATGAAATTGATTCTCCGGAAATTGTTTCGTTTCTGCGAACCAGAGATGATGTATAGGTGTCAATTGGCAGTTTAAAAATCAAGATTTCAAACGTCGCTCAAACATCAGGGGCAGATGGAGAGTATTTTGGTACTGCATGTAGTTGTTTTTTTTAAGATGGGATGAAAAAAAATTCTCTCTTTCTCCCACTATGTCGGCACGTAATTTCCTTTAAATTAGTCAAAAGTAGTTCGACTAGTCTCTCCCTCGAGCAGGAGCCAAATGTTGCCGCTGAGCAGAAGCACACCGGTGGGGATAGATGGAAAATAGTTTGTAGGTCACATCTTGAACCTTTGGCACCTGCAGTGCTTTTTTTCGTGGTCCGGATGGATCCGGTTTTCACCAAAGCACCAAAATGCTGATGCGCATTGCGACTTCCCCCAACGTAAGTTCAAAAAGGTGACCTACTTGGATCGAGAAGAGGGGATAACCTAACCAAGCATTTCTATGACGGGAGATTGCCCCTGAGGACACTCTGCAGCAGGCTTGATTGAAAGGCTATACTCAAGGGGAATTCATTGACCTTGCGGCCAAATGAGAGCGATTTGACGTATGGGACATCGAATGGTCGAATAGCCTCGATTTCTGAGATTTTCCTCCTTCTATCCAAAATGTTGTTTGTGATGTCTTTAGAAGTCAAACACAAGAAGACTTTCATCAGTATTATTTTGGAGTTCGTTGTGGTCTTCGATATATCTAGACTATTCTGAAGGGAAAGCCAAGTTAAATGAGATACTTCTTGTTACTCCCAGAGTATGTCTCCATTTTTATGGCCCTCAAAGTTCTGCTCATGCTCAAACACGGCTTGACCGCAACTGAACGTTGTAAAGTTTTACATTTTAAAGCCGGCACGGAGGCGAACGCAAACTTTGGACATCAGATCAAATATTCGCGGTGCAAACTCACTGGTAGAACACAACCATTTTAACTTGGCAAATTTCTCTGCAAATGTCTTCTGATGTCGAAATTCGCTTCACTTTCGCGATCGAACTGGCCTTTCACTCGTGCATGCTTTCCACGGTCTTGTGAAGTCAACGCTGTACATACAATTTTAAGGAAGCTCGATGAAGGCAAAGCTGAAGTAATGCTGTTTAGTGTTTACATCAATCACTCCAGGTCAGCTTCTAAGCCATACCTTGATGGGCCAATCGATACTCCACATTTCAACCAGCTGTTGGATCATTTGCCCACAAGTCGGGGTACACTATCGTTGACCCCGGCAACGAACAGCTCCCAAGTGACTGTATAAATCAACATCAAGCTTACTTGCTTGAGCTTGCGAAGTATCCCAGGAAAGCCTCATGCAAAGGGTGGGTGAAGGATCCAAGCTTGCTTCTGGAATACTGGTTTCTCCAGGAAGAAATACACGGGTCCAACTTTTCACGGTTTTGCTAACCATAGAATGTTGCGTTAAGCCTGTCGACCCGAAATTTCAAAACGCACGCATAAAGATTTACTTGAAAATTGAAGAACAAGCTAACCGTTCGCGCAGAATTTTCTGCTGTTAGCGACGATTGTTCGCTCATGGTAACCATACCCATGAAATCGGGCCTATTTTGTTTCATAGAGCCGCTAATCAAGAAAGATTTGAACAAAATCTGGCACACCGAGTATAACAATTTGAATTCTCCATACTAAAGACATTGTTGCTATATACCTTTTGATTTGGGGCAAGATAAGGGTTGCCTTGCACTAATAGGCCCACAGTGTTTTCAATGGATAAAAATGGAACAGAGGAACCATTCCCTCCCAGAGATGGTGGTCGCCAAGCAAATGTTTGCCCCGAATCACCAGATATAGCAACAGTGCCTTTAGTCTGGGAAATTCAAATTGTTTCGTTTATGTGCAATGAGATAACTCAGTGTACCAGACACAAATTTAACTCGCAAAAGGCTTATTCTCAACGCGAACATTTGATCTGGCGTCACAAATTGGCGTTCGTTTTCGATTTCGCGCCAAGTATGAACCGGCTTTTAGCCCTATACAGTAGATTTCCGGCAGCTCAGTGGAATGGACCCGCTAACAAGGCCCTGTATCCCATCATGTATTGAGATCGAATTCATCGATATGACATGAACGCCCATGGGCATGGCATTCGGAAGGGCCCTACGTATTGGGACATCGAGTGACTTTGCGAAACCGAGGTCAGTACCACGACATCTTCAGCAGACACATTTTGCCGAGTCCAGGAAGTGTTTCGTCGCAAGGACGGGTTAGCAGCCAGCTTTTGGTAAGGTGCGAGGTCTCAGCGGCTTGTTCTCTTGTTCATCCTATCCTTACCAGGAGTATATTAAGCCGTAACTATTGTACCCCGTTCTCTTCGCAAGAAACAGTGCAGAGGGCGGAGTGGTTGTGTGACTATTTTCGTGAAGGAATTTCCAGTGTGAAGTTGGCGATATTCGTACCCACTCTTTCATACCATTTTGTATATGACTTTTGAAAGGATCCTCAAAAATTGGTTCCGAAAAATCACTCCCTGAAATTAATAGTTCATTCCGGACTAAGTAATGTCTAGAACCACTTGAAAACGTTTGATTTGTGGTCGTTTATGGCGTTGGAATGATTACTGGGAACGGGCAAACTTTGTAAATTGGATTCAACGGTGAATCTAGGGAGGCTCAGGCCACCCCCCCCCCAAAATGGTACTGGGTCTACCCTTGATTTGATTGTACGGATTAGAGTACGGAAAGCTAAGACTTTTGTGCCATGGGATGGGGTGGCTCCGTGGGACTCGTCTTTAACTGGGACATTTGTTTCTAAAAGTTACATAAAGTTAACTTTGCTGGAATCTCCTTGTCTGGAGCGAACCATTACTTAGCTTTGCTCGGTTTTTATTCCTTGCAGGGATCACCAGAGACTCAGACTTGCCCTAGATCTAGGTTAACGTAAAAATCTGCCAAGAAAGTTTCTTTGACCCGTCTTTATTTTGTTTTGGAAAACTTTAGTGGCGTATCAGCGTAATTGGCGCCTTCCCGCGTGTAACCGAATTTTCATGACAAAACGCCAGCTGAAATTAAATCTTGCCAGATGCAAAGCCCCTGTCAGAAGCTCGGCATGTTTAACCCATTACACGCATTCCGACTCGAAGCCATTTGGGTGAATTTTGGTGAGTGAAAAGAAAGTGGATATCAGAAAATATGGAGTCATTTCACGCTGGCCCAGATCAGGGAACAGCGGAGGTCACACATGCCCGCATTCATCTGGATGCCGAGGACGTCTCAACACTCTTCGCCTTCCGTCATCTTGAAAATGAATTAGATATTTTCTGATTTGAGCGAACTATTCCTGAAACCTTGACATAAATAGATTTAGTTGAGGGAATTATGCACAGCAAATTTTGTTACTTTCGTTGCTGCTTTGGGTGAGACTTGAAAACAACCTTTTTTTGGTTGAGAAAAGCGGCTCCGTATTTATTTCTAAAAATCTTTTAACAAGTTTGGAGGGCACGCGCTTTAGATAGAGACTAGGGAAAAGGGATGGAAGATTATGACGCTAGAGAATGAACTTCCAGAGTGTCCACAGAAGAGGTGAAGCGTAGATGCGTGCTCCTGATAGCGCCAAACGGATTTTTTCTTTCAAAGGCTGGCATTCCCTAAACAGCAGCAAGGGCTCCCCGTTATTCACTGGAATTGCACTCTTTCAAGCAAGTGAGCCGTGACAGGTGGGCTATTGCTTGGTCACGACTACATGTGCTCTGGGAACCATGTCCGGAGATGTCATCGGTGTACATGTAGTTTAAAGCAGGTCCTTTGCTCACCATGGGAGGGGGGTAGGGGTAATACACTTGGAAATATTGGGTGTGTTCGAGTAGCTTCCACGAGTTGACTCTGCATGGTTCAACTTATTCCTCACACTTCTGCGCGTTTTACACACAGCAAACACGGCCTCTCCGAGGTGCATGCTGCCCTGAGGAAGCTACTCGAACACACTCATTTCTAAAAACCGAGTCACGCGATCAGAATGGCGTGATGTCCCAGACGTCCAATCAAGCGCGACCTCCGATAATTAAAAGAACCACAAACCAAATCCCAAGCCAAAACAGTGCTGCTTCATTTCATCGGCTAGCAAGCACATTTCACTTAAGCTCCCCTTCCCTTTCCTCTCGATGAAAGAGTCCTCTATGGACATTATTGCTTGTAGTGCGTGCACTGTATGTAACGTGACAAAACGAGTATGAAGTTCACGGAGTTTGGGTTTAGCAGTTGGCGGTTAACACCATTTAGACACACAGTAATCAAATTGCCAACCACAAAGATGATTTATGCTTCCTGAAAAAAAAACAGAATTTTGTTTATTGTTTGACTCCAAGAATAAAAGGAACGAAGTTGCAACAAAACCATTAAGCTTAATTGCTTCAAACATAAACAAGCTTTGCAGCACACTCTTTGAACCTTATCATTAACTCATGCTCAATTCTCAAGAGAAAAGTGATTGACGTAATATAAAACCAATTCTTAACATGAAACATCATTAAGAATCCTGGCAAAACAAATCATCCATTGTTACTAAAACTACTGGACTTAGGTACATCTAAATCTATTTGTTTTTACAGGGTTGATTCTTTAAAGGATTGGACACTGTTCGTTGTGAAAATGTACAATTATTGTCACATTACATCTGACATTGCAAATAGTATCGTGGTCCAGGAACCAGTCTTTTGCAGTGTTAAAATCGCAATACACTCGCGAGGATACTGACAACAAAATTTAGACAAATTTGATCACTTGGAGGTTAAAGGATCTACGCAATGAAATTTTTACGCACAGCTCTTGAAAACGCATTTGTGTCTTATTAAACGTACTGATTTTTCTTTGCTATTTTTAAAGGGCACTCTGGTACCTTTGTATATTTTTTAGTATTCCCATATTCATGACCAAACCTGTGATGTCATGCCTGGAAGAATATTCAATGTTACATTGATTTGTTCACAAAAAAGTTATGCTGGATTTTTTATACGTTGTTGGCCTGAAGTTTCATTTGTTTGGTGATTAATTTTTGTGTGAATGCAGGGCTATAAACCAATGATCAACCCTTTCTCAGTAATGTTTTCGACAGGCAAATTTTATGCTCACAAGTTGGATAGAAAAACCTGTAAAACAAGCAGTGTCTTCTGTAACTGACATCACAGCAACAGCGCCCTCAGTTGTCCAGAAAAGCATGGACCATCTTATTATCTTAAATGTTAAAAAGGTGCATTTTCAATACACTTAAACCAAAGGGGAAGACGACTAGTTTCATACAAACAGGATAACATTAAGAAAAGTTCAACAAAAGACGAGACTAAGAAAAATTATCGCTAGGAGAATTTAACGTCAGCAAGTTCTGCCTTCATTCGGGCACTGACCTCCTCAAACACAATTTTTTATAAACACTTTCAAAAATTATTCATAAGAAAACTAATGTCTTCGGCTCAGTTGTTGGAAATGAACACAGTCATTTTTTCTTCAAATCTGCTGCGTGTCACAATCATAAATATGTCGCTCTTAATAGTTTGGTTTCACCTCCCACTCATGGATTCAACTTTTCAAGTTTTTGATGAAATACATGTAGCTCATGTCAAAGTTACCAAATGCATGCTATCACGTATCCTTTTTTCCTAAGCGCAAATGGTATGTTGTTCGACAGTTAGGCCCTTACTTAGAAAAGTCACTGTCAAAACCATATTTGATCCATGCTTAACGAGGTGGCACACAGACCAGGTGTTTTGTTTTGTACGGTTTAGTTTTGTTAGTCTTACTTTTCATTGAAAACGGCTTGCATTGGTCCCAACTAGGAAGTGGCAGGCAATTAATTGACTTGTAAGGATTCTAGAATTGAAATTTGTCTTACAATTTTGTTTCTAATATAATTTTAAGCAACAGCCTCGTACTTACAGCGCTGCAGCTGAACTGCAGTCGAGAAATGGAATGAATCTCACTTCAAACAAACCTACGTCATGTATGGACAAATGTCCATTATCGACTGCCACTTGAGCAAAGAAACGAGAGAGGTATATAATTCACTGATACAACAAAGTCCTGACAAAGACACTGGATTTCGCAGCTTTTTAAGTAATATTACACACTTTTTCATTTCATAATTCAGTACTTAACTTTGGAATATTCTATGTGCATAAAAAGATACACACAGCATGTTCAAACATCAGTAACAAATACATGTAATAAGATTGATTACTTTTGTCCTTCTGATATGCATAAGACGGAAACTGTTACTTTATCGTCATTCACACATCAGTATCTTATGCCCCCGGTGTAGTTCACGGTAATGAAGCACTGGAATCTCGTGCACTTTCTGAGGATAAAAGTCATTGCCTGATGAACATACTTAGCCAAAGATAATCAAAATCGCCATTTATAGTTTATGGGTCCGGTCTTTGTATATTTACACGAAAGCGGTGTTAACATAAAATACACTTCTCTGGGTATTTATATCACAATTTAAGTTCCGCTACACACATTCCACTTCATTCACGTCATGGTAATGGCACATTCTGCGAAGAGCACGCTCTGATAGGACAGTGCTATTGCTAAACAAGATTCAAACCCCTCGTTAAACCTTGGCTAGATTTTAATGTATAAGTCTCATTTGTTTGTGCCTTTCTCTTTTCAGAAAAGGACAGGTCTGGGGTTTATTAATTGTCCACAATTAAGTGTCTTCCCAGTAATGAGTTCTCGACTTAAAACCCAGAAATGCCCGTCTGATTTCTGCGCTCGGCCTCTACAGTACACGTATACTTTTAGCACAATGCATGCTGACTAAACGTGGTAACACTCGCCCCTCAAACTCTACATTGTACAATTTTATAGCAGTGTGTACAGTTACTTACTCCAATTTACAAATAAGGTTGAGCAGAACTCTTTGCCCACTCGTTTTTGTCTGACTTTCTATCACTCACTTGCGTAGTGACGTAAGTGTGACGTAATAGATGACCAGAGCTCCTGCCGAGCAGAAATACCTCCACAATATTTCTGCATCAGGCTATGCCCCGGTCTGTTTTTTTCTCTTTTTTATATATTTTCCTCTTTTTTTTCGTTATTACATTTAGCTTGAATTAAACCACGTGAGCGGAATTCAATCTAACTGCATACATGTATATTTCTTTTTATTTTTTACTTGGTTGTTTGTTCTTTTTTTTCTTTCATTTGTTAACTTGTTTTGCTCTCAGTTTTCGTATTGCGTATTGAGGTGTTAAACAAATACGACTCTTTTTTTACTTGTTTCGTTTCCATAGTTACCCGTTGTTCCGACTGACAAAATTGGTAGTTTTCCAGTTTTCTGCCAGATACCTTGGCGTCAGTGCCCTGGTATTCTATATAAAAATATATATTTTTCTGATAACAAAATCGGCAAGATTGTCGCCTAAAAGGGCGCGTAAAGCTGACAAACACATGCAAGGCATTGCATACATTACATTAATTACACAGCTTACAGCGACAAGGAGACTAACTTTGATGTACATTAACTATGCCAATTACATGCAGCTGTGTGACACTTAACTCGGGACCACTGAAGATTAGTTTCTTGTCCTCGATACATCTGCTTCGATCTGCTTTGCTTTGATCATGCATGACAACATCTGCATAACGTTTGAGTACGGTGAGAAACGCTATCCACACAGCTGCGTATTGGTTTGGTCGCATAACTGAATACATGTAAATTTTTCTTGCAGTACTACTTTAAGAAAAGGCTTAAATAGCAAAAACTTAAGTATGCAAGTATGCAAACTTGTATGCTTTGAGTGCTAAATGTAATTGCAATTTAAACCTTCTCTCGTCGGTGCTAAACAGGTTTACACTTACATTCAGTTTTACATGAGATGAACTCTGGTCGAGTCTGGCAAAAAGTTCACAGTTCCGTGTGTTTTTAAGTATTGTAGAGGAGACTGGAACTTGGCCAAAAGCTGCTTGATATTTTTAGCTGCAAGGTGGTAATGTCACATGTTTACATGAAGTACTCTGGGGACTCAGGACTGCTCGGCAGACTGTCGGCTCTCAATCGGCGGGCACTCTTGACAAGTTCGAGTTCTTTACGATACTTGTCTCGCTCGTTCTGAACACGTTCCAGTTCCTTCTTCAGCCGGGTCACCTCGGTGTGAAGGAAGAGTTGACTGTGTTCCAGATCCAACCGCTGCTTGAGACGTTTGGTGCGGCAGCACTGCGCGTAGCCTCGGTTCTTGAGTGTCCGTCGCTTCTGTTTCAGCTTCACAACGTCCTCTTTCTTGTATCCACGAAGCTGACGGTTAAGTTCCCTGACTGTCAGGCGAACTAACTCATCGTCGCGGTACAAAGAAAAAATGTCTTTAGTCGGCTTGGTCACGGCGGGAGCGCCTGGGTCGGTACTGTCAGAATCGGCCGCGGACGAGATGCTCTCTTCATCTTCGTCGCGAGGCTCAGTTCCGGAACAGTCCGAATACTTGTCGCAGTCGAGGTCAGAGGGACGGGTGGCTGTCGTAATGTCACCCGTGTCGCCAGTACTGTAGACCGGGGACATCAGCTGCAGATTATTGATGGTGGTCAGAGACTGGATGCTCGACATCCAATACAGCTCATCGAGGTTTGGTTTGTACTCCATGTCGACCGGGCTGGGAATCAGACCCAGATCGTCCGGTGAAGGAGGCACGTCAACGCACGGGGACTCAACTAACGGAGTCAGGGATCCCGTGCCGAGGTTGGGCAGGCTTGTCGGGGGAGAGCGTCGCTTTGCAGCCACAGCGCCCGTGCCACCGCTGCTGGTCACAGCGGCAGCAGAACCGGCTCCCTGGCCCTGTATCAGGCAGGACGTTCCCAGCGAGTTCGCCTGGTCCTCTCGCTTCACCTCGATGTGTTCCAGCGCCAACGGAAGCAGGTCGAAATCCTGAATGTATTCCATGGCCAGAGCTGCGTCTGTCTCGAAGTCACAGCTGGTCTCATCAGTACTTGCCATCTCCCGTACACTGCAGGCAGCAAAAGCAGGTGGCTTTCGATAGTGTCACGGCTACACACGCCGAGCTAGCACCGGGGAAACTAGCGGGGCTGTACTGCTCGGCCTAATCGCGGTGACCTTACCGAGGTCAGCTTGCTGTGCTGGAATGACGGCTACCCCTGTCTCGCTTGTCATATAAATAACTTGTGTGTGTGTCTCCTTGTCTCTCCTGTTATGTTTATGCGCTCTCGCGGTCTGGTCGTGTGGTTAGAGCGCACAAGGGTGAGTTGGGGCAACCCCGGAGAGAAATTTGAGACTGTAACCCGATTCCCCAAGGGAAGGACCTTGCGACGGTTTACCAGACAAACCGCCGGTAGGTGTGGAGGATCCCAAGGAGTGAATGAGGCAAACAACGGCTGCTGCACTGAGCGCAATCCCAATATATACCCCGTCACCGACCGCGCTGACGTCAGATATTGCTTCCTATATCGAGTTCATTACATCACTCCCAACCAATCATCTTCACGATCCTGAAGGTGGCGGGATTACCCGGATGAAGTAATTCTCTTTTGAGCGTTGTTGTGCAATGTTCATAGTTCACGGCGGGAAGGTTTAGTATCGATATTCAAATTGCCGTGATCACTCGCCCGACTCGTGCTTTCATATCGACCAAAGGTTGATATTGTTTTCATATTAGCAATTTTCGACAAACAATATGTTCTAGCTTATTTAGTGACTTTTCACCGAAGAGCAATCGAAACGAATGTGGATTAAATTCAGGGGTGCTGCCCGGTACCAACCTGCCAGGTACTAAAAGATAAAACAGATAAATCTTTTGTAGACTCTTGTATCACTGATTAACAGAGCAGTACACGCTGCCATGACGAAATGTGCTCTATCATGACAGGCTTTTAGGAATTTCTAGAGAATGGAGACATAACATAATACTCTCTCACGGTTTTCAACCGCGGATATTTTAGCCTCATTTTGGTTTGGGAGACAACCTTTTTGCAGTTTTCAGTTATGCTGGCCTTGGTTTGTCTGTTTCCTGTAGGGACCAACTGGAGAACTGCAAAGCACACAGATTTAATCAGAAGTGGGTTGGCTTTGCTTAATATAAAAATCGAACCCAGCAGCATCTCCTGCCTAGCCGCTCCATGGAATTGAGCCCTGAACAAGCATAGGCCCGCTATATTTACTCTCTTAGCAGGTTCCTCGCAAAAACAATCATATAATGTCAACATAATGCTCCTATGATTAGTCAGGTCCCTTTAAGACGGCATATTACAACCTGTTGGGCAATAGCCACATCAGTAGAAGCGTTGGTTGATATTCTTCAGTTCCTTTTGTGATTCCTTTCAAAGGGGTTGACTCACCGTGTTGACTTTCATTATCCAAGTATGTGTCATCTTTAAAGGGGCGCGCAGAGCTGACTCATATGAAAAATGGACACAGTTTTAATCCCGCATAAATCCATTCACACAAAAGGTTAAAAAAGTGTTTGTTACCCCCGGTTTTTAAGACAGTCCTTTCAGTCTGTGGTTATTGAACACGTGACGAAACATCAACAGTACACTGAAGGTCATACATGTACATGTGTACATGTACAGCCAACTTGCCTTCGCTCACATTTCCAAATTAAGGGTCCATCCAGCTTCAGATCGCAGGACAGCACACAGTATCGCTGACTTGCCTTTTAATGTCCGCGTTTTGCGGGGCATTGAAGCACGAAATTCCAAGGTTTTCACATGTTTTTATATACACACGTTGTAGGCGTGTGGTGCTATGTTTGCCTACCCCTTCTTTATTCTTGAAACAAGCGAACAGAACGCCACATTTGTGATCAGGTTTTGTCACTTTTAAAAGAGAGAGAGAGAAATTGCCTAGCTTATATAGACCAATTTCTCCTTTTATTCTTCCTATGCATCTGATATTGTATGTTTCAGACGACAGGTACTTGATCTTTTGCTGTCCTAAAATATTTTTCAAAGGAGTGGAAGCAGAAAAACATGAGTTATGATACATTTTCATAGTCGATCACCCATTTATTGAGAAGTTGCTTCCTATTTAATGTGGGTTAAGTGGCAGTATAATTCGCCATCTTGGGCACGATAACAAGCCCCTCTTGTGTTCAGTTACAAGACCAGACTGGTCACTTGAACACGAATGACCCACTGCATGTCCGCAGGCATAGAGACTAGTGGAGCCAACTCGGAAATTGGAAAAGATTCCCTGAGATCCCTCTATAATTTTGTTTCTGAGGTATCTTTGTCTCTTAATAACCCGGCCAATTATAAGGTTTCCATTTGAGTACAGAAAGAAGTGAAAGTTTTATTGCATGCGAGGACGTGCACAAGTGTTGCTTGAACCCGGTCCACTGTCATACCAATCGGGCATCATGGGTGTCACATTGAAACAACGCATTTTCATGATGACTGAGCCCATCCGATTTATACAACGATGAGTTAGATTCCGTGGAATCGTTTTCATTTTCTGGTGAACTACAGTTATTTCAGTGGAAGAAATCAGAGGAAAATTTGCCCATGATGGGCAAGCTTAAGTTCCAGTGTTTGGGCAGAATATTTATTTAAAATGTTATATTATATTTTTGGTGTCACGGGTTTTAAAGTCGAGTTTTTACCTCCTCAAATTGGTATAAACTGTGTAAGCTGTTATCCCTCATGCCCCACCCAGCATACACATGTGAATGCACATAATTATAATAATATTTAAAGCCGTTGCACAATTTATACGCGAAATTTCTGAATAGCACTTCACTCATACGACTACGCGCAGGATCGTGTAAGTCCTATTGCCATGCGCACAGCAAAGTACGCATGAAGTGTTTTATCACGTGTGATGTGTTAAGTAACATTTGCCTGTTAATAATATCTTAACACACATAGTGACCTTGTGATGACGTTATTCTGTCAGCCTGTTGGAGTTTGAGTTTATGCTACAGGTAAATGTCGATGAGAGAGTGGTTATCATTTGAAGATTTAGCTGGATACGAATCACCCACAAATCACGAAAATGCCCCCGCGGTCGCACAGCTCCGAACAAAAAGAAGTGTTAGACATTCGATCAAAGGCAGGTCTCTTGAAGGGAATTAATTTTCAGATATTGTAGGAGGACTCGAACTGTAGGTACAGATATGAGAAATCAGTGAGCAAGTGTTTCTTCTGTTGAGCCGCCCCCTCCCCCACCTCGGAAGTTCGACTGTTTACCCAACTCTAGGTCCACCGTGAGGCTCGTTGCCAGACTATTTAGGTCTGATCATGGATCAACTCGGCGAGGGAACAAAACAAGGTCGTCTGGAGGACGTGCAAGCCCCAATTATAGGAAAAATTCCATTCCCCATTATAACTTACACAAGGACTCCTTTAAATCTGTCCGCGGCGAGCGTCTTGCAATACAAACACTGTACCAAAATGGAGGGAAAGGGATAAAAACAATATTGATCAATATGCTTCCCGCATAGATTTATCGGGAACTTGGCTCTGTTCTTTGGGTACACAAAATGTGGAGCGAATCGACGACCCTCTCCCCTCCTTCTGAATTTATTGCATTATTTTCCAGACACGATTCAAAGTAAATTGAAGACAGACATTTTCCAGTGTAATGAATGCGGAAAATTGTCGTATTTTCAGCTCTCAGTGGACTGTCTTTACATGGCGAGGGATGTAGGATGACCTCGTAAGGTCACGCGTACCGTTGTCGTGGTAATATCCCGTAGGTTTTTAATTAATTCTAGGGTGTCCATTTTGAAGAACAGGTGGTTGGCCGGCATCTAGGTTGAGTACCTCGGAAGGCCAAGTCCCAATGGGGGCTGACCTGGGCACCGATCTGGGGGAACTTGCAGCAGCCAAACTTAATGTCTGCTCTGCATCTGGAAAATTATGATAGAATGGAAACATCAGAAAGAATTAAAATCCAAATATGATGTGTATGATTTCTTCTCTTCTATACGCCAGGTAAAAAAAAATGCACTGAGGACCCAATAATTGCCCAAATAGAGCGTTAACAAGTCTGGTCGTTTAGTAGTATAACAGAAGTGTTTAGAGTGAACAGAAGGTACCATTGAATTGTCAACATCTATCAGTGAAATTAGCCCATCGCGTTGTTGCTAGCAACCCTTAGCATCTCCCGGTTTTTGTCTTACTGAAGCACATACATGTACCACATCCAAAAAGCTCAAGATTTCACAGTGATCATATCAAATTAAAAAAAAAAGATTGTACGCTATTTTTTTTACTGAATTTTACAACTTAATTATTACAAATGAAGTTTAGGCAAACGACTGTACGTAAGAAACAACTGCGCATATACATTGTGCATGTACATGTATGTCATAGTGTCAGTAATCTGAAGTGTCTGTTTCAAATCCTTTCAACTCCCTAATTGTAAATATTTGGTCAAGCCAGTTTCCAAGGTTATATTTTTTCTTTCCGTGGTTAACAAGACCCGTTCGGGACGCAGTGGCCCTCGGGTAGGGGTGTGGTCACTAGGACACAGTTTGCACGTTTGCATGAGCCGCAGGTGACCTTAGAGGCTTTACAATGTGTTTGGGTTGTAAGCACATGTCGGCCTACAGTTTTCCAAATTTTCAACGAAGTTTTCACTTTTGTGGTTCTTTGTTTTTTCCCTCACAAAAGCTGGGCTTAAGACAAGGTTGCGGTTTGCAACAGGTGGGGTCGTTGCACCGATGGCTGAGTAGGGCTGGGGTAGTTTGCTTCAGTACATGGGAGCGGAGAGGGGGTGTTGGCAACAGAGCTTTCGGGTACAAGCAGGGGATCTCTCTCTCTCTCCTTTGAAGAAGTGTAGAAAGAACCAGTAGTGGGTGTTCTCTCACCGCCAGAAAGGGGACTATTCTTGCCTTGTGACGTGTGCTTTACCCACAAATTTACCCACTGAAACGATAAAAACGCCATGTTGACGCGATTCCACAGGAGTAGATCCCTGGCGGAGAGGATACACTTTCTGATTGGGATAGGCTGTAAGATCCTTCCCCCGGATTTATGCATCCAACACCAAATACTGATGATACATTTTCCCTTCATCAATCAACACAATCGTACAAAGTACAGTATATGCAATTCACCTGTAAAACTGATACTCAGCATACTTTGGAAAGACACCATTCCTGTACGTTTTGCTTGTGGGTGTTAAAGTATGTGTTTTAGTCTGGCTTGAACATATTAGGGTGCAGACCACTAATTCAAGTGAGAATTTCTGACCAGCTCATTAGCATTAAAAGTGCTCCCCCCCACAGTATCTTTTGAAAAAAGAGATTGTTTGGCCCCCAAAATGGTGAGATTGTGTAAATCGTCGCCAGGATCAACTCCCTGGGTCTTTGAGCTTTCATATGAGGGCAGAAGGGCTGAAAACTACGGTTGAAAAATGGTCCTAAGTGCCCGAGAAAGTTGAGGGTTGCCACTTGAAAAATGGCTGCAATCAGACTTCGGAAAAATCACTTTTTGGGGGGTGATTTTGTTTTGTGGGAATAATTAAAAATGTAATTGGTTAACCCACAAAAAATTGAAAAGAAATTGAAAGATAAGTGACCAGACAAGAATTTCATTTGTGTTTCAGAAATCTCAGGGATGTTGGCGTGCATGCTATTGGGCCCTGAACGGTGCTGATTTTACACTGTTTTCAATGGGGCTTGAATTAGTGGACTGGACCCATTAGTCTCGACAGTCGACATCGTCGTCTTCCCAATTGCTCCAATGAAATATACGCCCCTTCTTATTTGACCGAAGGGTGAGATGTATTTCTTACCCTCTTCCATGCAATTTCAGTGGATCGACTGTGCACCGATCCCTCTCTCAGGTTTTGCGGTACTGCACGGTTTTATAAAATGGACGAAGTAGGTTTTCAAGGAACCCAGCGCTGGTGATAGGGATGTCCGGCCGAAAAATATGAGGTTGCGGTGAAGGTCAAGGAAGCGCACTCACTCGGGGAACTGGGGGGGGGTTGAAAATGCTACAGGTAAATAAGGGAACAAGCACGAGAAAAGTTGGGACATCGAGATCCAGATCCGCGTGAAACAAACTGGCCCATGGAGCTCAGAAATCTAAGTGGTAAGAGGGAGACAATAGTGACAGGGGTTGGAGGTCCGACAGCTGATCCGGACCCCAAGGTTGACACGGAGGGCATGAATAGACAGGCGAGGCTCTGGAGAAAAGCCCTGGTTGATGGTGATGATCTTACACTCAAACTAGATTTGCAGGAATGCCTTATTGGTCTGCCCTACAAAGGCTTCGAAAAAAGTGAAGGGGAGGAGTGGGACGGTTAGCTTAGAAAATGGTATTGGAGTCGAGTCCAGTCAAAAGTAACGGGTGAACAATGGTAAGGAATACTTTTTGTTACAGTTCATTTGAATAGCTTGTATGGCTCAAGACTAAACAGGTTGTGATAGACACGCAGGAACTTACATGTAAGAAAAGGTCAGATTCAGTAAGTTTGCTTTTCTACTTACAAGTGGCAGCTTACTTCCCAGCGGTTCTGTCCATGTGTGTTCGCAAGCAGATAATTTGATGCAATGTATCCAGACTGGAGGGCAAACATAACACCCTGAAAATTTATATTTAAATTTCGAATTACAATAACACCTGACAGCAGCGCCCTCAAGTGCATGCATCTGGCTTTTTAATGAGAACTTTCCCCTGTGGAACGACCCGACAGCTTCAGTGAGCTTCTGGAATTCCAATAAAAAGAGGACTTGGTTGCCCGACGAGAAAACCAGCCGACTTGAATGAAAACATCAATCATTGGACTCTATATGAGTCTTACCAGACATATGCCAGGTGTATGCGCTGTAGCCCGTTTGTAATAATGTTCCGTAGCACAAAAGTCACTTACGACAAAACCATGTGACTTTTCATGTTCAGCATGGTTTGAAAGTTGACAATTTGAAAGGGACTGATTCTAAAGCAGTAATGCTTCACTGGAAAACCTGCTAATTTTGCGTAACAGGTGACGACCTGGGGGAAAGCCATCCAAATGCATTGGAATTCCTGGCCCTCAAGGCTGGACTCGAACCTAAGCCAGTACAAAAACCCACGAGAATTTGAATCCGATGAGCCAGACCAACAGAAACCAATATGCGCACATACATGGATGTGTAATGTTCGGCTATACCAATTCAGCTTCATAACAAGAGACGGTGTCACCCAACTTTGATAGGGTATAAACATGATCACATAGCCAAAAAGAAAAAAAACCCTTACCACATCCTTTAGTATACTTGTACACCTTCTGTTCATACTTTATTAATAATGCCATAATCACAAATTCACAAAATGATGTCAAAAAATTAAGGGAAGATTAAAGATAGCATTAACCGTAAATCTGACAAGAGCAAAAAGATGAATCTATGAGTGATACTGAATTTTTCACACAAAATTACCTGTAACTTAAAGTGCAACAACTGTCCAACAACTTAATATCTTTCAAACTTAAAGCATCTCTTTTGGGCTACATCACATTCATCAGATTTAACAATTTACAATGATTCCATGGGTACACTCCGATGCTGCATTGTCTGCCATAAAACAAAGTCTTTGCTATGACCACGTGCACTTTCCATCTGTTCATATTTGGGGATCTTTGTGTATCATGAAGGTGGGGTAAGTCCTGGCCTCTCCCTTATCATTTTGAAGGGGTGGTGGCAAGACAAAGACAACGCAAGAGAGCAACCCTTTTCTCACTGCGGTTTCCGACATGACAGTACAACAATGGACTGACGACAGTGTTTCAATTCTGTTTTTACTGCTTTGAGAGTACTTATTCTCAGACTCTACATATTAATAACAGAATGAAAACATCAAGTGGATAACTGCACATCAGAATAAATATAACTTTTCAAAAAAAAAAACCCACCATTCAAAAATGTATACGCATGTGAAATGATCTCATATTTAGTCATGCAAGTAAATATGCAAACAGAACCAATTCAACTTGGCACTTCATTTAAATTTATGCACAAAACAGGCTGTAAATAATAAGGCAATCAATTAACTCGGCAAACATCTATCTGTTGCCTTTTTTCCACACTAACAAATGAGCTACTTATTTTCTGTGAGAACAGCAACCTGTTAAAAACCTTTTAAGCATTAGTGAAAAGTAACTACACACGTATTGTGAAATCTTTGAACTTTTAATATGAACACTTATCAAAATATACCATATTTGTTACTATAGTTCAAAAGAGGGCAAATTATCTTTTGAAAGGTAACTGAATTCTATCTCCTATAATTTAAGGGATCTTGATCTATAGCCATTGTCTAAGTTTTCCGCAAGAGATACATGTTATTGGAATTTGTGTTGCATGGGGGAGTAGCCTCGAATATTTACAGAGTTAACATTTTTTTTCTGGTCACTTATTTATGTACAGATTATTATTTAGCTGGAGTCGGATGGCCACTTAAACAGTTCTGGCTTTTCAACTTTTCTAGAGTGCATTTTGCTTATCACTAGTCGAGCACTTTAATAAATCAGTACTTCTGTAAGTGCCTTTAGTTCCGTTCTGTTGTGAAATAATTTTGTTTCAAATTCATGTACACCAGATTGTGCCACTGGTCTCCGAAAGTTTTTTCTAGCCACAAATATATATCCTTTGTGGCTTCCACGCTCAATAGTTCCCTACTATGAACACCGGAAGGACTGCACCAACCTTGCTTCCATGCTGACTGTCCTCATTTTGAAAACCGAGGTCTTATTCTCAAGCTTCTCCTTCGTTCTAAGAAACAGCCACAAGATTTAAAAAAAAATCACAAGGTGAGAGAGAGAGATGATTGGATGCTTCAAAACGCAAATATAATTGTTCAGATTCAGACAGGGTCTACTACATGACATGCACAGGATACCATCTTTGTCAGTGCTCATCCCTGGTAGGCATTGCATTTCATCATCTTCCAACGCTGACAGCAAACTTTATTTGTTCATCCTTATCTTGCCAGTTCAAGTCTACAATGTATGTGTATCCTTTCTCTCTCTCTCCAGAGTTTCAAGTAATTTGGGCATTCCTGTAAGCCCACTCTTTCATTCCCTCCTGAATCAAGATTTGTCTCACACTGGCTTCGTGTATTTAATCTTGAGAGAAGACTATTATAATACAAGCTTCATCCAAGCAGCCACACGTAAGCCACTTTAAATTCAAGTTTTACCACAACAGATTTTGGGTGGTTCACTTGATACCGTTCAAAACTTTCCCCAACACACTGACCGAGCAAGCAGATCAACAATGCATTTACTACTTCTCCACCTCAGTGTCTCACCTGCCCGACATTCAGACGAATTGTAACCCTCAATCCTCAAATATTCAGAAAAAATCCCACTACACACTTGTTAAACCCACTTGAGGCGAGAGTTTTCCTCGTCTGGACTTTTGCACGGGATGGTAATGCCACACTCCCTTTGAGTTTTTCCTCACTGCAGCTGTCAGAGCAGCCGCAGACACAGCATGCCGGGAGATCGCAGTGCAACTCACTGGAGACCCAATGGAGTTCATGAGGGCATAGAATCTCTTAACATCACTCCTATATCACTGACACCCTCAACTTGCCCAGGAGCCATAAATCTTGAGAGTACATGAATGAGGTGTGAATTGAGAATATTAGCAGTATTCAGAGTCAGGGTGGCAATCCACTGCATTTTGGGTTGGGAGGCAAGGATACCGCTCATGGATAGCCTACTGGTTAGCTGTAGCACTGATGCTCTGGCCATTTCCACGATCGATAGTATGGATTGGTTGAAAATTTCAGCAAGAGTGCTCAGAACTGATGAGACTTCTCTTGCGGCACATCATTTTGTTTGGCAACTAATGTCAGAGCTGAGGCTGACGAAGTGTTCACCAGCTGTCCACTGCTTGTACAAATTAATGAACTTCTCCCCTGCAGTGTGGATTAAAGCGTATGCATAATATCGCCAAGACCGGACAGAATTTGAAGGCAGAGTGAAAACCATGGTGCCCTTACTCAGTGAATGATGGGCATCAGCCTCATTTTGCTCCCCCCTGCCATTCTTACTCTTAGTGGGAAATTTAATCCAAGCTCCAGCCACCAGTGTGCAATCAATGATTGTCACCCATCATTCATGCAAGTCATGGAGGACGTGTGCCATTAAAAGGGTCAAAAGGCTGCCAGACAACGGCAACATACTTCCCGGCAGACAAGCCTACATGTACAAGCGCTAACAAGGCCATCAGAACATTCATGACACTTAAAGTGTAGCAGCAACACATTTTTCCTCGACACAGTTTTTCTGCAACTTTCTATACCTCTTCAATGAGTGAAAATTATTTTATAACCCTTTTGGGATAGATGCATTGAAACTTATGCAATTTTTGGAACATTAAAAATTGCCCATTCTTTCTTGGACAACTGAGGGTGGTGCTGCTGTGACGCCATCCAGGAAAGACATGTTTCAGTTTGTAGGTTTTACTGTTCAAATTGGGAACCTAGAACTTACTCACTGAGAAACGTTTCTGTTCTATAGGGTTGCGTGCTTGCTTAATCATCAGAGAGAAGAAAATTTAAAACTCAAAAAAAAAAACCATTCGGCATTTTTTTTGTGCACAGACCAATGCAACATTGAGTTTCCTTCCCAGGATGGCATCACAGTTTTTGCTTATGAATATGGAAATACTCATTTACATAAAAACAAAAAAGGAAGCAAAATACCCTTTGAAACGGTGAAACAAAAATTGGAAATGGGGTTAACTGAGACATTTGGTGCATTTTGGAGGTTTGTTTTAAACAAATTGCTTTGCAGCTCCCGTTGCCTTTAATGATGTGTACAGCTGTGCTATCAGTGAGATACATAAAGTAAAATATAAGCAGCACTTTCAAGACCACCTGTAATCTATGAGTGTGGACGAATCCGAGGAGATGTCATGCTTGTGGGGCCATCTCATCACACTCAGCGTGCGCACACTTTGGCAAGTCACAACACCCTATTGGTGGACTAGGAGTGTAACGCATACATATATGTCCCCGCAGTAATGGCTTCCAATTCCATACAATCAGGCTCTGGTGGCCAATAAGGCTCATTTCAGGGATAAAAAGTTTAGACTGTGGTTGACATATTAACGCGTCCTGCTTGGTTGGGTCAAAGCACAATTGCAAGGGTGGAGAATTTGCAGGTAAAAACCCTCCCCCTGCATCTTTTTTGGGTGAGAAAATCCGACGTTAACTGACGACAATGAAGGGAAAGGGTAGAAGACACTGAATAACAGGAGAGGCAGCAACAAAAGGGGAGGCTACCGGAAAGCTTGGGGAAAAAACCCTTAGTGACCCATCTTCAGATATGGAAAGTTCAACAGAGCTTTAACTATGATGGACAATTTCAAGGATTGACAAGGCGCAGTTCCACCAGGAACATTCCCATTTTACCACCACTAAATTGTGCTCTCCTTTTCTTCTGACTGTGACTTTCAATCAAATGTTCTTATTGCCGGAGACCTAGCATGAAGGCACTTCAATGTGCTGAGAGAATGTTCGCTTTTGTCACCAGGAGTCTCACATCAATCCAATCCCTTGTCAAGCCAATCGGAATAGTTCAGGATACAGAGTTCACACTGGAATTTCGGTATGCAGAAAGTCACATCGAAGTCACATGCATCACGTAGAAACACACATGATGTAACAGTATGTTCGTTATTTTCACATGATCTTGGTTCTAATTGGAGGCTGTGCCAAGTACTCAGTCCCCTCCTTCCTCCATGGTCCAGCAGACCGTGATCTACATATTTGCCTAGCACAGCCATTACAAGCACACTCAATCTAGAGTGGTTGTGTAACTATTAAGAGGAGGGGGGTACTGTGCATGCCCCTCTAGATGTGAACAATGCTGGTACAAAAAGACTACAATAATTTAACCCTACCTCCCCCAGTGCAGATTAACATGAGCTCAACTGTAAGATTTTGGATAATGCCTAGAGATTGATGTGACTGACATTGCCTTGATTCAACTGTGCAGGGAACACAAACACTGTATGGGTGATGAGGTCTGTGGCTTTGGGGAAGAGCTAACAGAGTGCTGAGTGTTGCTGCTGGGCTACCATGCACAGGTTACCAAATATGGAGTGAACAACCTGTGGTAAGCTTGACCTAAACCCTTGAGGCAAATTTCCTGGGGCTTCTGAGCCGAAAAAGTTCCTAAACCGAGTTTCCAGTTTGACTGGGGACCAGTTACCAAAAAGCAGGTACCGTATAGGCCCTACATGTAAACATGTATTTTGCCTGTAACCTTTTTCTTGCTAAGCAAGTTTGCTAAGTTTACAAGTATTTGTTTGTACTGTAATATGCAAAATCTGGTTTCTTGAACAAGTTGAAAAAATAAAATGACAGGGCATTTAAAAACCAAAGTAAATAAAAAGACTAGGCCTACATATTAAGTGAAGCTTCTGATATTCCCTTGACCCCCCATTGTCAACTTCTTTCCCAAGAAAGCATTCTCTACAATATGCATTCAGTTGTCCTTGGATTTTTTTTTATGGACTCACTAAGCTCAAACAGTCCAACTTTCTATCCAGGACTGAAAAATGGGGAAAACAGGGTGTCCTCATGGTGTCTTCAAAGCTTACCAAATCACCATCCTTCAGGAATAAATCAAGGGCCTGATTATTGTGTTTGGTTTTAAGAGGGATTCCACCTGCTGAGGGACCCTGTGAGGGATTGGCTTGGTCTGCTTGCCCGGTCGGCCCCCAAGGGGGTCATCATGGCACCTGTCATCAGAGACTAAATGCTGCTTGGGATGTGGATATTGGCTCAAATACCAAGAGCTGGGGAAACTGGAATTGAATCAACTTCAATAACAAATCTGGGTTGGTTGAGAGGATTCGGTTGTCACCAAAGAAGCGTAATAATGGGCTGAATTTGAAGAATTTGAGCCAGCTAAACAGCCTGGTGTAATATTTATGATCACAGTTTTTACCATTTTACTGAGGGTGTGTTTTGGTGGAAGGGATTTTTTTGGCTCAGTTGGAAGTACCCCTGAAGATATATAATGTTCATCCCAGCTCTGACAAATGTTTTGAAAAACAGAAGTTTGTGGCAAGTGCTTGTGAAAATTTTCCTCTTAACTTGACCCTCCTAGCCAAGTTATTAGCTAGAACTTAGGTGTTTTTGGGGGGCCTTAAAATGATCTCTTTGAGCGCTGCTTCCCAACAGAAATTCCTTTCATTGAGATGGCCTTGTTTTTAACTGCTGGCATTTCCAAGGTCCCTAAAACATTTTGTGTGACAGACTTGTCCTGGCAACACACCAGCTGCATTAATCTTGTTTAAACATTCCCTGTGGAACCCTACAGATAATGTGGCTCAAGCCTGAAGGTCAAATCGAACTTGCTAATTTTCATAGTTTGCTCTACAGTCTCTGGACAGGCATGGACCAGCTTGTGTTTGGGGGCAACTGGTGAGCTTGTCCTGTGCAGAAATAGCACTGCCTGTCCAATTTATCTGATATCAAATTGACTCAAGGGGGCAAATAATCCAGGGTAATCCGTTGTGCAGTTGTGCCCAAAATTACACTGCTGTAGCTGACACAAGTTTTGCATGTAAGAGGTCATCACCAATGATACCAAACGTTTATCAATTTTTCTTATGAAGAAGCAATGACTGAAATTGACGATGTCATTTCTCCTTTACCTTTGTTTTTTTATATGTGGCTTTTGAACCTTTGTTTTGCTTTCAAGATTGTGGCCAATGCCACTGAAAGCCTCTTTCTTGTAACAAAAAGACACTTTGAGGGACTTTTTTTCAACACAAACCCATGTATGATGTTGAGCGTTGTGCAACAACAAAGCCGCGTCCAGATTACTTGGCTGCGGCTCGAAGTTGCTCACAACTCTATGAGAAGCGGCTACAGCCACCACCATAGACTAAATGCATAATTTCAAGCAATGGACAAGTAATTCAGGCAGTGTTCAAATCAACAGAGCAGAGCTGCACAGCTGGGAGAAACACATGCCTGTGAAACTTGGCCACAGCCACAAGCCAGTGGCTGACTGGCTTCCACTGCACAAGTGCCTGTCTTATTTGCACCCGTAGCCGTACATGTAAACTGAGAAGCAGCCTGGAATCAGCTTCTGGAGGTTTTCATGGAACGGAAGGAGGAATGCCCTGATTGTGTCCCACCCCAAGATGACAGGTCAGAAGTGGCAAGTTAATTGGGTTCTCTGTGACCCGATGAGGGTGTGTGTATATGCAAGCACCCGGATCTGCAGTCTACAGCTAGCTGCACGCTGATGGAACTGAAGACGTCGACAGCGGTCAAAAAGAGGTGAAATCAACCTGTCCATTTTTGAGAACAATGTGGTGGTTCACAGGGACCTGCTTTGCAGGACGGCATCCAGAGGTGCACATTAGGGAGGGGAGGCAAAGGAAATCAGTGTCTTGCCCAGTTTTGATGGCAGCAATCTGATCATTTCTCTTCCATCACCCCTAATTTTTTTTGGGCAGTAAGAAACAAAAACTGCAGATTTATGAAGTACCGTAATTGTTAGCCTTTCAACAGCCACGAAATGTACACTTGTACTAAAACAGCACTGGAAATCACAGCTAACAGAAAAACTGTAAGTTTCCCATTTTGGTATGTTGAGGCCCTTACGGTACTAACTGGTATTAGCGCAGTGGAACCAGTATTTACACAATAAGTAAATGCATATCTGTATCGTGAAAAGTGCCCCCCTACTCTTTTGTAAGTGCCCCCTTACTCCCCCCTCCCCCGCAAAATTTTGCTTTGGGTCATTCCCCATCCCCTCCTACACTCAATGACAGAGATTTGGGGCACTGATTTGAGCATTCTTAAACAAATTTTCTCTGTGTTCCTTGCTGCTTTACAAACTTGCATAGTATCACAGGATGATGTTATTTTACAAACTGAGAAAAACGTCTGTTGAGTTTGAAAGGTTCCTTTAAAGAATATTCTAGGTGTGAGCACATTGCCAAGAGCACACTGGGGATTGGTTTCAAGGAGAGGGGGTGGATTTCAAGGAAATTACGCCTACAAGAGCTTTCCGCATCTAAACCTGACCGATGCCCTTCACAACTCAACCTTTTGTTGGCAAATAGAGTGGCATTTAATAATAGACTTTCTGAGAATCAAAGGTTCACCAGGCACCCAGGATCAATGAACACTGTGGCAAACCATCGACAGACACATCTTTTTTGTTAATTTGAAATTAATTTAGAAACCAAAACTGCCACTTGCGGTTGAAATAACCCCCAGCTGGAGTGAAAACAACAAATCAATTCTGGGTCAACAACCTCTTTGAATTGGCAATGCTCCGACAACCAAACAGGAAATTGTTAAAGGGGAGGGGTCAAAGGATGGGCTGGTGTGGAAGGTGAAGGGTCAAGAGTAATGGAAAAAACATTGTCACAGCTACATGTAAGATTGCACACTGGTGAATAAAGTGCCATTGACAACAATGATAAATTCTCCCTCTTCAAAAATTTGGAAAATACAAGTTTCTCAGGTGTTCCAGCGCATATCAAATTGAAACATATTTCTTCATTGTTCTTTTCATTTTAAATTGTTGACGGGTTAATCGATGACTTGTGAAGATATCTCCATCCTGAGATGATCACCCCTAGAAGAACAGTTGTGAAGCCCATCACCATTTTAAAACTGATAAAAAAAATTCCACTGCAAGACACAGCCATTTGGAAGGCTCAAATTTTGTTCCAATTTCTCAGGCACGCAAGCTGGTACTTTAGTCCTGTCTGTGGTTCAGTCTTCTTTATGAAAAGCCCTCAGTTCACAGACCGCAGACTGCTCCAACAGCAGAGAATTTGAGTGCATGCAAATTGTGACTGGGTTGATGTGAGCAACGTGAGGCCTATTCACTGGCCTGGAACACTATGGCTTCGTTGGCAGACTAGAGGCTCTGAAGACAAGGGGGGCGGGTGAGTTTGAGAAAGGCACACTGGTGGACTACTGGTTGACAGTGATGCACCTTGCCCCTGCATGCCTCTAGTCAACATTCAGTCAAATATCATCACAGCTTGGTGTCCCCTTTCCCTACTGTAAGCTGTTAGAATGTAACCACGGTGGTGACAATAACTTAATATGATCATCCATGGAGGGCCAGTCCCCTAATGATTAACTAGACCAGTCCAACTAATACCAGCTACATGTAGTGTGTGTTTAATCAGAGGAAGTCAATTAAGAGTTGGCCACAGGTCTGGACAAAGGTTTCTGAGATGAGTGAAGAATGCTGACCTGTCGGCTCAGTCACACACTCTCTTTATCCATTTTGATTTGAATTTGCACACAGAGGTCAGCTTAGATTGGTTCACTGATTTACATGCAGGCTGTTTCCAATCGCTTTATGGTAGTAGCCTTCAAAAGGAGCCGACGAGAACCTTGATGGTCATCGTCAGCTCCAAACATGGTTTCACACAATGAATGTTAAAAACGAGTGAAAGATTTCCAACCTTTGGCCACACATCAAACAATTTCCTTATGTCTCTTTAACAGAAAATGCCGAGCCTTATGGTCTTAACTTGGGGGAATATATTTAAACTTAAGCCAGATCACAGAGATGGAAATTAAGCTGAGATTTATTGAGAATCATTGTATTCTATTACATTGTCTTTCAATGACAGCGGTGCAGTGCTTTGGACAGTGACCCTTTTCCTCAGACACACTCCTCCATTTGCGAATATAGAATCTCTCTGAGAGCAAAAACTCACCTTGCTGTTCCATGTTTGCGGGCTCCTCCATCTGATCAGCAGGGGTGTCACAAGTTGACAGCTCGATGAATGAGGGGAAGCTGGTGCTGCTGCCGACTCCTTCGGATGACGGAGAGGGCGCTGTCACCTCCTCCTTGGAACTGAAGGTGTGCTTGGTGGGTGTCAAGATGCACGGACTGACTGCAGAGGGCGACGTGACCGGGCCATCCTGGGATGAATGGTGGGATATTGGTGTGTCGTCAAAAAGTTCCAGGTAATCGCTCTGGCTGAAAGGGGCCGCTCCAACAGGCGGGAGATCGTTGGATGATGTCCGCATGCGAGACAGATTTGTAGAGTCATCTTCTGCCTTTGTGTCTCCCACTCGCTTGCTGGCACCACTTGTTGAGGCCGCCTTAGCCCTTTCAACAGAGGACAGCTTGATGAAAGATGGAATGATACCGCCAACCTCTCCACTTGTCAGCGAGGACGTTCCTTCCATTGCTTCTGCCTTGTTGGCTGTTGCCTCTCCTGTTTTAGACTCCGAGGACGCTGTTTTTTCTGGTGGACTGTTTGAGGATAACTTGATGAATGATGGAGTGTTGGTGCTTTCATCTGCCCTTTTAACTTTCTTTGCTGGTGTTCTGTGAGCACACGGCATAAGGAAAAATACATCAGTGCTGTTATTATTCACAAGTCATTTACATGTACCTACAATCACACATTTCTGAGAGAGGCTAACTTGATGATGATTCAACAAAACATCTGCAAAACGAAATGGAATAAACTCCACATCATGTTGTGAGTGGAATAGCCAAAGGACTGACTTGATACCAAACCCTTAAGGTGGGTCTCCCAACATCAGTGGAGCAATGACCATTAAACGGCTCAAGTAGGCCCACAAGGCAGGCATCTGTGCATTAACTTGTGTTTTATGTGGTAAGAACAGGTCGTGGATTATGGCTTTTTAATTTCTTTAAGTTTATGTTTTACTTGAACTTTAGAGCAATGATTGCGCGTCTTGTTTTGTGAATGTTGCAAAGAGAGGAAATGAGAAATTAGAGGAGAAACAAAATCTGAAATCCTATTAACATCGGACAGATATCATGCCCAATTCATTCACTGCTGTGCTAAACACACATCGTTACAATGCCAAACCCTTCAACTAACCTTGTATCTGTTTTATCCATCTGGCCAGAACGCTTTGTGGCCATCTTTGCCTTGGTCCTGCTCTTACTGCTGTTGACCGCATCTTTCTTGTGCAGCAAGGGACAATCCTTTCCTTTGTCACATTTCCCCGTCTTGCTGAACCGCACGCACCTTAGGACGTGCTGCTTCTTGCACTACGAACAAAATTAAGAATTATAAAAACTGCAACAAAACCGCAACCCCCATCACATTATTATTCATCTAAGCCCAAAGGTAAATTACATGACTTTCCTTCGATTTCCAAACTCTTTTATTGTTTAATTTATTTTGTTTTTACAATTTACAAATACCTGAGCTTCAAGGGGATAGACGAATCGGTCTATACAAACAATCTTGTTCTGCAGTTGTGGGGACCACACAATGATTGTTATTCTGCCGACCCAGGTCCCTGTAATCTGGTTCAAATTTTTTTAACAGAAGAAACTGTCCCATCAGTGCGTTGTCAGCCGACCCAACAGCCCTTGTGCTCACCCATCATGAGAGTGGAACCCCTTCCTTCCACCAATCAATTCCTTTTGTTTAACCAGCAAGACATCTGTACCTTTTCACCGAGAGGACAGTAACCCTTGATGAATGCCGAGCACGGGATGGCTTTGCTGCTGACCTTGACGTGCGAGTACGGGCAGTCGTCCCTGTTGCAAATGCCGCGCAGAAAATAGGAACACACCGGCATCTGGAGGTTTATCAAAACCAAATGAATTGGCAGGGTCAATGACTTGTACTCTCTGACCTAAAAATCTGTTTGTACATGAATTTAGTTTCATGGATGCTGTTGATGATGGTGAGCTGTAAAAAGCATTGGCGAAAGCATATCCAACTGCCGAGACTTTGCTTCTCTGAATATCAGAACCTTGAAAGCCGGAAATATAGGTGTCCTGAGGTAGACAGAATGTCAGACTTTTACTCTGTCGTAATGAAATGTGGACTGTAGACTTGGCCCAAAAAAGGTTTTTTTTTAGGGGGGGAGGGATGTGGCTTAATTCCAACTGTCCTTGATCCTCCAAATCCTCCAGGCAGTTTTGGAGGATTATTTTGGTAAAATGGCCAAATTGCCTGACTGATTGCAAAGGATGCGTTGTCTCAAGGTTATGGGCAAGACCTCGTGTTGCTTACGCTCCGCCATGCATGAGTTCATGCCTACATCATATATGAAATCCTCCATACTACTCCAAGCATCAACATAATGACGGGACTTGCCGGAGGACTTTGAAGAATTGAGGCAGCGGGCAGCCCTCAATGGCGCACACTCAAGAAATATCGGAGGATTTGGGAGGATTGAGGATGAATGCAATTTTCCTGCATGTATATATTGGAGGAATTTGAAGGATTCAGGATGGTGCCTTGCAAATAGGCCTAGGGGGTTAGGGTTCCGAAAGACTCTGACCTTTTCTTTGGAGACTTTGTGAGAGAAGAGGCAAGATCCATCTGTCTTGGGGCAGGTGCCACGCAGAAATCTGAAAATGAGTCAAAGACAAAGTGAAGTATTTTATGTATCACGGCATCACTGGAGGCAGCGGGCTAGGAATGAGGTGGGTGGGACCGTAGTGAACAGGGTAGGGATGACGGAGGGGACGAGGGCAGACCTGAGGGTGGGACTAAGGATTGGGTTGAAGCCAAACGTTAGGCTGAGGGTGTGGCTAAGAGAGGGGCTTGGTTAGGGGAGGGGGTGGCACTGAGGGTGGGACTAAGGACTGGGTTGAAGCCAAACGTTAGGCTGAGGGTGTGGCTAAGAGAGGGGCTTGGTTAGGGGAAAGGGTGGCACTGAGGGTGGGACTGAGGATGGGACTGAGGATGAAGTCAAGGGTGGAACCGAGGAAGGGCCAGGTAAAATTGAACCCCCTTATCTTACCTAGTGCAGACAGCCACCTTCTCAGGGTCGTGTATGTACGGGCAAGCATCTCCTCTCTTGCACCGACCATACAGATTGTAAAACATACAGTACTGCTTCATCTGGGATTGTTTCTTAGTGCGCTGCTTTGCAGTGAGACTGATGTAAATGCTTCGTTGTAAGACGTGGCTGGTGAGACAAAGAATGATTGTATAAATTTTTAGACAAGTTATCACTAAGTTGAGTGAGTAAATTGCAATGGATGTATACTACATCAACAGAGGGCGGTGCATTGATATCTTTTCAGTCGCGCAGTCTCAACCACCTTTGTTGGAAAGTTCAAACCTGACCAATCATGTTTTTCTTTCTCTATCAAGACCCAGTGCAATACGTTTTTCTGTCTTGCATAAAATATTCAAAAAAGGTTATTTTGATGTCAAGGGGTAGATTTTTCCAACCAGTGTCTTTATCAAATCAAAGTATTTACAAACCTGGCTACTTTTCTTGTGACAGAGGGGGTGGAAGATTTCAACACAAGCTTGCGACCTTGGTTTGAGGTGTGACGTGGAGTCTCTGCGGTCTTCTTGGAAGTGCTCGGGGTGCTTCTAGGGGTGCTCATGGGGCTACCTGAAGGTGCAGCATGGGTGCCAGACGGAATGCGGTATAAGACCTTGCTGTAACGGTTGATGCGGAGCTTAAACTGACTACCTCCCAGGTTAACCAGGGACCCCGATGGCCTTCTTTCACCTTGATACGTTGAAAAATTTACGCCACAAAACTGATTAAACTTCAAAGAGTGAAGAAAACATTTTGTAAGTGATGAATATCAAGGAAAAAGCATGTCTCCTATTGGAGGATGGGGTGGGGTAGGCGGGGTGGAGGTATTATCACTATAAATGACCGACCTTCTGCTCGCCTGATGAGCTTTGTCTTCGTGTTCTTGACAGTGACGAGCCGTTTGACGTCAGACGTCTTCCTCACTGTCCTTGCCAACGACATCAAGGATGACACCGGCCGGACAACACTGCGATGACCTTTGACCAGGTTGTACTTTGATCTCAGAGGAACCGGTGTATTACTCAGCACTGTTTGCCTCCTCCTATTCCATGACAGAAACAAGGGCACATTCTGTCTACTGGAAATTGACAGAGGTCTGACAAACTGCTGCTTGTGTGAGCATAAAGAAACCTGATTGTCACGAAGACTGTAAATTCATCTACCGGAGACTTCAGTTGTTGATTAATTTTTTGTCCGACGCATTTGCCGCTGTTTTGAGTACGAGCGGATTTGGATCCATTTTTTTTAGTTTACAATTGGGGATCTCGCATTCCAAATCGTGCTATGTGCATTGAGTGCACAAGGTTTGTTTTCTACAGTTGAATGATTCACTGGGCTACACTCGGGCAACATTCTTACCTTTCCATGAATGACAGAGGTTTGTCACGGGCACTTATTCCCAGAGATCTCCTCAAGGCATAGCGCGAGCTGAAGCTTCTACTTGTTGACAACTTCTTGGGAGACATGGAAGTCGCTGTATGGGTATAACAATTGGACCTTCATTTAGCATTAAGTCTAAACTGGTTATTAAAAGCAATCACAGATGTCAATAAATGAAGTGGAATTTCCTTTGTTACAAAATCCTATCAAGATATTTACATGTACTTGAAAAAGTAGCACATCTGGGATAGGATAATATTGGATGGGAATGTTTGGCTATGCCACCTTTTCTATTGTAGCTGCTCCTGTGTGGTACCCTCCAAGCGCTTGCAGTACCTGACCTATAGCCAAATGAACTTCGACCTCTGTAAAAGCCTCTCCCCCTGCTCCTTCCGGATGAACGACTTCTGAACGCAAATGGCCTGTATCCTCTTGCCCCACGACCTCTGAAGGTCACTGCCCCTCTTGAAGCACGATAGGCAAATCCTCTGCCCCGTGGTGATCCACGACCCCTTGAACTCCTAAATCCGCGACCTCTACTACTGATGTAACCAGGGCCTCTATGACTTGAAAATCCATGGCTTCTTGCTGGGGCAGAAGTGTGATGGGTAGATCTCCGCACACTGCTAGAAGGCTTGACTTGTGGCATCGATCGAAAGGTAGAATAGGAACTACTATGGGTGCTTGACGGCCTAGCTGTAGACGCTGCGCTGGTGTAACTGTAACGAGAGGAGTGGCGATCTGGATCATGCCCGTGCCTCCTTGATGAAGATGATGTCATCTTTGATGACTCAGAACGGTACTTGGACCCGTGGGTGTTTGAGCTGTGATGCCTGGATGAGGTGGAACTTCGTCCAGAGCTGTGACTTCTGGATGCAGGGGAGGTCTGGGATCTTGGGGCATGCGTCGACGGTCTCCAGGAATATTTGCTTGATTTTCCCTTAGAAGAAAGGCTCAGACTTGGTGACGATGATCCGACAAGGTAGCCTGACCTGTGAGAACTGTCTTTAGGGCTTGGATAACTCCGGCTCCTGCTCCATGGGACTGAAGTACCAGTAGACAAGCTGGGCATTGGCAGCAAAGACCTCAGAGCTGCCGAGTTGCTTGACTGTGCGGTCTGCCAAGTTGATAGTCCAGGGGCATGCTTCAAGTACTTGTCTTCAATCTCTTTGAGCCTCCTGGCACTGCTCAAATATTCAACAGAGCTGTGCGACAAAGATCTCTTACTGGGCGGCACTTTTTGACGGCCTCCCAGGTAAGACTGTCCGTGTGACTCACTACGACTGTAGCTATCATGTCTGGACGGTTTAGCGGCTGGATATTGTTTATACTCTCTCCCAGTGTATGAAGATCGATTAAAAGTGAAGCTCTTGTGCCCATTCCCATGGAAAGATTCTGCCGAATAGGTGGCTGACCTCGAAGCCAAGTTAGACCGATCGTCAAGGTTTCGCGACGACCGATTGTCACGCCAACTTTGATTTACTCCACTGCTTTTTGATGGCCGCCGTCCCGTAGAGGAGAACTTGGAGCTATCATAGGCTTTTCCGAGATATTTAGCCTCAAGCTCGCTGGTGTACCTTGGAGTAGGCTCAGATGTGGCTTTGCTTTCATATTTGGATGATGTTGATGATGACTTTGGAGAAGTCAAAGAATCTGAAAGAAAATAAGATCACGAACATATATCTCAAGAGATTTGAAAAAGACCAGGTCTGTCACTAGAACATTGGACTGTTTGTGCATGTTTATTACTTTTATAGTTTCAAGTCCAAAACTTTTTATTTACATACAGGTGATGCAGTCCTGTTGAATGACTAGCCAACTTTTCGTTAAAAACAATGGCAGCATATGTGGATTTCAGCATGCTCACTGTTGTGACCCCGAGTCTAATCCCTACAGAATGATTCCCAATGAAGAGAAACAAAGGGGTGCCTCTCTCGCAGATAAGTTTAACAGCTTTGGACTGGCTTTGCGCCTGAATGAATCATAGTGCGAAAAAAAAGAAGAACAGTTGTGCTTCCAATTACACAGCACACGAAAACAAGGTACTCATGTAGGTGCATGTAGTTGGGCATTCTTGTTTTGTTTTTGCTTTTTTTTATACTGATTCAGTGTGCAGTTCAAGTGTTAAATTAAGAGCTTTAATAAAAAATGACAAGACCATGGCAAGAGAGGTCTGGTGGCATTTGTTAATTTTCTGAACAATCCTTCAAAGGGTACTAGCTGCTTGCATTTGTAAACAAGTCCGTTGAACCTTTTTTGCATCACATTCAAACTAGGCCTACGGTACAACGGACACATTTTTCTTGTGTTATTTCCATTTTAACACTTTCCCAAATCTCCCCCCCCCCCAAAAAGCTTTAAGGATGCACCGTCAGGGTCAAGATAGGGTACATATAGACCCGTAAACAGGGCCCGACAAATACTCCTCCGTCGTATACTGGGCCCTGTCCCGATTCATACGGATTTCTTTTGAAAAATGTATCCACGATATGCGGGGGCATAACAAAACATCCGGTTGATTTTATGAGCTGAAATTGAACTGGTATGTTCACTAGTTACGGTGTAAACCAACCGCTAGGTTGTTAATTGTAGAAAACTCGCCTTTTCCTCATTTGAGGAAAAAATGTTGCCTTTTTTGCCGTTTTCCCACTCCGGACGGAGTTTGCCCCACTTGCACAAAAGCGATGGCTGTTTCGTCACTTTCATGTCACGTGACAGAAAGCGAGATGCGCTACCAATGATTGGCCGCAAACAGTGTGTAACTAGACAGGGAATCAGCCAAGGGCATTGCATATTAGCTGCGACACAAAACAGCCGTAATTTTCTACAAGTACTTAGATCAATAGGTACTCTCGCAGATCTGAACGAGATCCGTAGGTGCTGAATTCTGGGTGCAAACTAGACAGGCTCTCGTACAGGGTACCATTACTTAAACCATACAAAGGAGTGTGTGTAATGTACAAGTCAGGAGAAAATTCGTACAGAGTGGGAAAATGGCAAAAAAAGGAACATTTTTTCCCCAAAACGAGGGAAAGGTGAGTTTTCTACAATTACTATTAGCAACCTAGTGGATTTTTTACAGCGTAAGTAGTGAACAAACCGGTGCAATTTTAGCTCATAAAATTAAGCGGATGTTTAGTTAGGCCTATGCCCCCGGAAGTCCCAGATAAAGTTTTCGAAAGAAATCCCTATGAATCAGGACAGGGCCCAGTATAGGACGGAGGAGTTGAGTATTCGTTGGGCCCTGTTTACAGGTCTAGTCTAGGTTACGTAGGCCTAGTACTTAGGCCTAATTCATTGTGACCCCTAGCACAGGGCCTACACACAATGACACAAGACATTTGCAGTTTTTGCCCACCAGTGGTTGAAGAGGTCTTTTTTAAAAAGGTATCTACGGCATTGCCACACGCTAATTCGTAATTGCGTGCTAACACTGAATTGCCGGTTACTCAAATCTTGCGGGATTTCCCCTTTTAATGCGTCCGAAAAATGGGCACCAGTATTTTCATCGTGTTTCTGTCTAATTTTCATTGAACGGTATCGAAATATTGGCTGGACTGCACATACTGTAAGGACAAGATAACAAAGAAACACCATACCTGTTAATTTCTGTATTTCTTGCTGCAATTTGGACAGCCGCGTCAGGGTTGTTTGCCTGTCCATGAAGTTCGCCATCTCTAAAATTTGAGGCAGAAAACCATCGAAAACGTACTACTTACAAGCGCGATCGTTTTTTAGACGAGCACCTCGTTTTGTAAATAGCGCCACCAACCGCTGAAATTGTCTTGCAAACAAAAACACGTGCCGCTGCGCGCCAGAACGTTGGTACTAGCGGCGGTTCGGTGCGTGAGTAAACCTTTCGTGCATTCATTGTGATTTTTAACAAATTAAAATAACAAAAAAATCCTCCAAGGCACCAGCAATGCATAATCTCTATTTGAAATAACCAACTGCCAATTCTTGTTTCTGGCAGTCTGCCTTTCCTTGAGTTACGTTGCTGAATGTTGAAACCGTTTGTTGAGAGGAATATCGCATTTAGCATATAGGCCCCAAAGAAAGGCCTACTGACAGTAGGCCTTACTGTATTTTGAGTGTCAAACACATGCTCAGTAGGCCTGTGTTACTGTTTACCTGCTTGAAATCGGGCAATGAAAACCCGGCACGCTGCACTACAGCTTGTTCTTTAATATACTCTGACTGGCACCAGAAACTTGGAAGAGAAAAACTTGTGGTCTGTGCTGGCACAAGGGTCACTTGTAATTGTATGTCATAAACACTGGCAAAGGTCACGGTGCCATCTGTTTTCTTCCTCCAATCTGTGCATCAACCAGCACGCGGACGGATGACAACCTGCTACAAATTAAAAGAGTGAATTTATTCCTGTTGGCCTATTTTGATTTTCATGCGGGTTTTCTTACTGAAGGTCAGGCAATTTTTAAGATTTCATTTCCTTTCTTCCCAGAAGCGTGTAAAACTGCCCGAAATGTTAACTTCACCTTGGAGAAAAGTCCAAAAAATGGAAAATCACCCCAGTTTTTGGCCCTCTTTCAAAACAACTTTTGCACCCCCCTGCCCCCAAAAGTCATCCTTGATCATGTTGATGGTGTCTTTAAATTCAAATTCAAATCCATTTTTAATCTGTCCACATTACATAAAGGGCGGATATTTGTATTTTCTTGGCAATTCACTCTAAAATGTTTCATCAGTCATCACAAACACCAGTTACACAATTAGAAATTAAAAAAGAGAACATTCAGAGTAAAGAATATTGAAAAAAGCAGGTAATCTGAGTATGTGTCTTTCATTCAGTGACTACAAAATTAGATATTCCAAGGAGAAACATCAGTAAATGTTACAAGTATTCTGTACCAAGATTTGCGAGAATGTTGGATATTTTGATGTGATATTTCTATTTGATTCATTATTCCAAAAGAGATGTACTGAATAACACAGGATGATTATATTCCACAGTAAAACTCGTGTCTGAAAATAACCCCATTACTATTGAATAAAATAATAGGGCCTTAAGCTCACAGAATGGCCATTTCCATGAAGCAAGCCTAGCTCTATATACCGGGATGCTGTTGAAGCTCTCCCCACAGTTTATAGGTCTTCAAACTTCTTACCAAAGTTTCTGTCTGTTATTGTATCTAAATATAGTTTCTGGTCAGGCCTAGTGTTGCCCATTTCTAGGTCAGGTCTGGTGTTTGCCTGTAATCCTGGTGTTCCTCATTAGGTCAGGCTTGGTTTTGCCCATTTCTGGTCAGGCCTGGAGGAGCCCGGTCAGGTGTGGTGTTTCCCATTTCTAGTCAGGCCTGGTGTTGCCCATTTCCGGTCAGGCCCGGGTGTTGCCCATTTCTGGTCAGGCCTAGTGTTGCCCATCAGCCTGCTGTTGCTCATTACTGTGGTCAGGCTTGGTGTCGCCCATTTTACTAGTAGGTTAGACCTGGTTCATGTTTGCCTGGTGTTGGCCAGTACTGGCTGGGCTTGGTGTTGCCCATTTCTGGTCCGGCCTGATGTAGCCCATCAGCCAATTACCGTGGTCAGGCTTGGTGTCGCCCATTTTAGGTTAGACCTGGTTCATGTTGCCTGATGTTGCCCAGTCACGTAAATGGTTGCTCATACTTTATGAAACCAAAATGCCTTGTTTCTGGTACCCAGAATAAAGCAGTCCTCTGACATTGTGGCTTAAAGTTGTTGATTTGCCTCACATGTTCTTTCATTTAGAATCATCAGTCTGAGTAGAAACCCTGATGTACATGTATGTATGTGTATTAGACTGCTCATGAAGGTTACATGTAGTACTTTACCGAATGCGAATATGACATCAACTTCCATGTATCAACTTTCTGTCTACTTTTATGAATTACCACCAGCATGAGTCAGTCATCCCTGAGCATGACAGCTGTAACATCTTAGTCCCAGTAGGTATAATCTAAGAGTGAAAAGAGGAAGACCAAAAAAGTTTGTTACTGGAATCTGAAGGGGGCTGTGCGCAGTCCAGTGTACAATGTTCATGGGCCCTTTGGGACCTGCTTGAGGAGTGGCCCAAAAAACACCCTATCACAGCTTTAAAAAAGTGTATTTCTATCCCACTGTCATGATCCAAATGTAAACTGCTCAAGCTCTTTATTTCAGACTCATCATCAAAGACATTTACCCTGTAAATTAAATGCACTGTGTCATTCTGAAAAGCAAGTTAGTTTTTTTTAGGAAAGTGGGATAAAAAATTTGGTGGAGAAAGATCAAGAAGTCTTGGAGTCAAAAAAAGAATTAATTAAAAAATATGACATCAGGGGTCACTTGGTTTATATGTAATTCCCAGTATTACATTACCAAACTTATTTTCCATGTTGAGGGCAAATTACAAATAAAGACCAATTTCCGTCATTCACAGACACAAGATGGTGTTCTTGATCACTGATGAAAAAATTTTAGATGCTTGTAACCTCTCTCATCAGATTAACACTGCCCAAGGCCTGTTATATTCCTTTGAGTTATGACGGTTTTGGTTGAACATGTCCTTATTAATTTAATCAGCTACAGAAAAGAGAATGGTATACCGTAGCTTTAAAGAACTTGTCATCAGCAACTTCGACCACAGCTGTACTTAGTGCTTCAGCAGAGGAAATGGGGTGTGCGCCTGTATCTTCACCCTGCAACACGCCTTACTGGACCTCTAGTGCACTCACAGTCAGTCACTGCTTGCCAGATGATCCAACGATCAATACCCTTCGTCTGTACTCATTAAGGTTGCTATGGTAACCCAGGATCTGTTGACCCTGGGTGTGCATACTTGACCTGATATGCTCGGGTTAAAATAAAAATCCCACCTTTTCCATGAGTAAAAATAAAAATCTCCAATTCAGGTTTTAAAAATGCATACTTTTCATGAATATTGTGCTGTTGATCTTTAATATATCTTTAACTATTAATAAACTAATTTTTGAAGAGATGAAAAGTTCCTTTCATCATTTGTTCCTGACCAATTTAAGCAGAATGTTATGGCTTTCTTGGTTTTTTATGTAAGATCAATAATATCACTTGTGGAAACATATATGTATCAAGAAGTATTTTATTTTATTTTATTTTATTTTATCTTATTTTATTTTTGTTTTTTTTAATTTAATTTAATTTTATTTTATTTCATTTTATTTATTTTATTTCATTTCATTTTTGTTTTTTTTTTTCGTTTTTTTTATTTTTTTTTATTTCATTTAATTTAATTTAATTTTAGTTTTTTTGGTTCTCAAGTTGAACAATGCTGTCTGTAAAAATATCAGTAATTTACCCAGTGTTGTTCAGCAGCTCACGTTTTGCATATTTAATTTACCTATTCAGATGATGACTGTTTGTTCAATTGATTCACCAAACGTGACTGATTGTCTTATACAGATACTGCTTGACATACTCTGTTGCTCAAAATTACGGTGATTGGATATACAAAAATTACCCTGCCATTCTTTCCTGTTTCCCACAACAAGAACAATCCATCCTGAATGATCATAAAAAGATAAGTTGTCAAATTAGCTTTCATTGGGTTCAATTTTCTTCAAACCACAGGTTCTTTTACGTGCATTTACTTCTGCACCCTCATGAAAATAAACTGTGGATCCTGTCCAGTTAAAAAAGATCAAGTGTACATATACGAAGACGTGTTTCTATAGTTCTGATACTTTTTTTTTCATTCGGAGATCTCCTTTTAGTCAGAGTGTCCATCAAACCTCGGGCTGTGAGTAGATGTGCGCTCCCACTGACGGTGTGTGCATGAAATGATCAGTGCACATATCACTTTGCATTCGACGGCCGTGCGGCAATCGGCCAAAGCTACGCAGACCGTCAGTGGTTTTGCCTCGAATAAATGATGCATTATGATAGCATTTGTGTTGTGTGTTCGCTTGTGCTTGTCACTCGGGCGCCGGCGATTGCTGAATCTGGCCGAATGGATATCGCACACGTGTGCCAACGGAGGCTTGGACGGGGGTTCATTGTCTCACTGAGGCTGTGTGCAGGGAAGACATGAGTGGCTTTGACTCCTCACAGACATGAATTACTGTGCAGGCAGGTGGTGGGGTGTGTTAGCCAGGAAAAAGGAGCACATACATATGTGATGCTGATGGGTGGTAACTGTGTCAAGTTGATCAGGCTGGTCTATGACGGTGAGTTGATAGATGTACGGTGCCTCCATTAGTAATAATTTCTTCCTTTTATAGGTATTGCTGTTTTGTAACTCATTGATGCAGCTGTTTGAAAGTAACTTGCTCAATGTCTGTGTCTTGCTGTTGCTGTAGCAAGGGATTCTACCATATTGCCTGGTAGACTTTTGGGAGTTACTTTTTTAAAAATTATCTTGAGAGAATTCTGCTGCAGCATCAATGGTGCAAAATGTTTTACACACCAGAAATGCTGGATTCTCATTTGATTTCATTCAGTTTTTGTTTATTTACATAATGTGTGCTTTTTTGTTAAATTAATAGAGGGTAGTTAACCTTAAAATGCCACGGTCAGTTTTGCCTGGAATTGCCTGAAAGTGTTGTAAAAGAAAGTGCTTTTCCTGGAGGATTTGAAGAGTGACAGTGACAAGAGGCTGTCATGAACTAAACCAACCATTCGGCCAGACATGCAAGGCAGGTTCATACTCCCAAGAGAACCAAAAAGAGATTGCGAATGCAAATTGGAAACTACTTATTTGTACTGTAAATTCACTGGAGTTAAACACATGTTCAACCTGTCAGGCGTCTCGGTGAATGTTCCTTAATTTCACATTTGCTTTGCATTTGCATAAAGAATCTGTCTTTACCTGAATATAAAAAATTCTGCCCTGTTGCGATATTGTTTTATATGCTGTCCTTGTATTCAAGACTAATCATTGCCAGAGGTTATATTCGGGAAGAAAATTCCTGGGATTGTACATTTCTTTCGTAGGGAATCATTCTATTTCATGATGTGCTTGCATCAAGGAGATATTAATATTAATTACAGGTTTTTGCCCTCACTAGTTAGCAGGAAGTTGTTATACCAGAGTCATCGGTGTAAGAGGGAAACCTTACTTTAAAATTAAAATAAAAAAATTAAAATTAAACTTTCCATGTCCCTTTTCCCTATTCATTTTCCCTGTCACTGATCCGTTTACATTGCCAGGAAGTGTAGGCATACATGTACATGTATCTCTTTCAAGGTGATCAGAGCACTCAACAGTAACAGACTGGCAGTTTGTAAATATTACAGGAGTCAATTCTAAGTCATTTCCATGGAAACTAGTGACATTTTTCCCTTCTTTTCCTTTAGTTTTTCTTCCCATTTCTTTTTCCTCTTAAACAATGTCACCCCCCCCTGCAAAATCAATACCTACATCCCACCAGTTAAAATTAAAGATCCACCTTCCATTTAAAACTAATGAGTTTGGAATGGGCTTTGCTTCGTCACTGTATATTCCACAGATGCAAGTTGGATTTAAGTAATAACCAGTCTTTGCCAATTCACAGCCAGCAGTACTTGTCTGTTGTTGAATGAGTCAAAAAAGTATGTCAAAAAGAACAAGCAAAAGAAGAAGAAAAAAAAAGGCTATGATGTTGACTCTTGACCCACAGAGGCAACATGAGAAACCATGTTGCCGGTCGGCAGGCTGAGGATTGGCCTGTCGTTATCCCCGGCTCCCTCATGTCTGAGTCCTAAATAAATCAGAAGCTAAGATCCACTCGATTGGCTAAGTGTTCATTATTGTCAGGTGTTACTTTGCTATTAAGTACAGGCGGAAGGCTTTCATTCCAAAGTTCCCAGGGGCTTGACGACGGAAAATCAGACTCTAAAATCATCACCAAAGCATGAATAAAATTTGCCTCCTAATAGTCGCTGATCTGTCCAGGAGATTAGTAGTAGCTTTGGAGGGGTAATTCTTACTGGTTCCCAGAGGCATTTTTCTTTTCTTTTTTATGAGTATGGTGCCTCTCATTTTTATCCATAATTCATTTCTCATTCAAGGTTGAGTCATCATTTGAAAATGAATTTTTAAAAGAAATCTAATTGCATATTTGATTGGAGACTTATCATTGTCAGTGGTACATCTATACATGTACATATCCTTTCTCATTGAAACTCTGTACACGTCCACTGCTAAATTTGGCAACAAGACATGTTTGACCCTTGTAAAGGAAAGGTGCATCACATTTTGAAAAAAACAGTTGACATCAGCCGAGTTGAGCCTAAACTCAAAGAAAGATTTTCAAGACCAACACTTTCCTGAGTCATTTGAGTCACTTACTGTATGTCTTTTAGACAGGATTAATTTGATCACTGGGTTTCTTTTTACATTGAGAAGTTGAAAGGCCCCAGTACATGAACTCATTATTTGTGCATTTTAATCGCATTTGAAACGTTTTGGAAAATAATTTTTTATGCAGGGAGTGACTTTGAGTCATATTGTTTGTCTTAATTGAAATATGCCAAAATTAAAAAACCAAGAATCTCCACTTTTGTGAGTAATCTTGTACCGACAATTCAACATTTCTGCTTTTAGGATAGAATGGAATACTTCTATCAAAATGTAAAATCGTTGCTTAAAGTCAACACTGTTGCAAAGAATTCAAAAGCTATCCTCCAGTTGACAAACCCCTCGATGTTTATCTCAACATACAAACAAACTGCCCTGTCCAGAATTGCAATTAGTGTTATAGCAGTTGTAATATTTCTACTTGATATCTGATCAAAGGAACGCCGATGTGCACCACATCAGAATTGCACGCTCCATCCATAAGCATAATACTTCAGTTGAGCCCTCTCTCCCTATTTCTGGTTGTCCACAGCAACAGTGCCCAGTCACGGCAAGGGTTGTGGGCCAGTCGATTGGAGACTTGTTGCACTGGATGGAAATTAGGGGAAGGTGAATGGATGGGAACTAGAGACCAGAGTTAATATTCACTGATGTGGAGACGGGATGACGGTTTACAGCCAGACTCGGATGAAACAAATAGGCCATGACCTCAAAGCAATGGAATATATTCGAATGTTAGCAAAAGCCTTTGGAATAATTTTTAATGTTTTGCCTTAAGGCCTAAGAATATCATGAGGATAGCAGGAGCAGAGAATGCATGAAATTGAATTATGTTTTTAAACATACCTAATTCTATTGTGGACATTTTACAGCTGTTTATATGGTTTAGGATTCAGTTTTCTATAGAATGTAAAAGGAATTTTATAAAAATGTTCACAACATGACATTCAAAGGGAGTACTAATTTTGTTTTACTAGAATCCTTAAATGTGACTCTTTCAGACTTCTCTTGCAAACTTTGCCATCTGACTGTCTTTTTTTATCAGATGAATTTAAAATTTTTAGAAGTTAACTATGTTTTCAGGGCCCCTCACATTTAGTAAACTGTAAATGTACATAGTTCATGTAAACTCCATGTGCATAATTTTATATGTACATACGTTCTGTATTTACAAAGCAATGCATTGGGAAATGCCAAGCATTTACAAAAAAAGGGGGAGGGGTCAACCAAACTGCTGGTGCCCCCTAGGCAAAGGAGTGGACATCTTTTCTAGATGTAAATTTCTGTCTTTAAAAGAGATTAAATGACTGATTGAGAAAAAAGATGTGTGTGGTTATTGTAAGAAAAAAAAATTAAAATAAAAAATATAGGGACACATGCACCAGCTATGTCCCCTCTGGATCTGCTGCTGTCCGAGTTTATGAGATGATTCATAATAATTTTTTTAACTTCAATAATATCCTCTGCCCACAGGGAGGTTGGTCTAGTTCAGTGTAGGCTAGGTGGCACTGCAGAGCTGAAGTCCAACCGCCACATAAAATAACCTGTATAAAAAATCGCATAAACTCTAAAATTCATTTAAGAAAATGAGACTGTCTTGTGAACTATTCAGAAGAGGAAATAAAGTTGCACTGTAGCATCGTGATGGCTAGAAATGTTGAGTATGCTGTTTCTGGTTACATTTTCTAGCACTCAGAGAAGCTTGAATAGACGTATTTTCATCCACTGATTCTGTCAAGTGCTGGGACATCTGTGCTCTTGAATAAAATACAGAGTTTGGTTGCTTTCAGATTCTGCATATGGCGATGATGACGGAATTTGATGAGTTACGAGTAGTTGTAAGCGTGACGTTCACCACCTGAGGTCAGAACTGGACTTGGCAAATGCCAGAAGGTTACACAACAACCTCCCCTTCTCCCTCCACACCATTTTCACTTCTGCCGTATATTGATTGGCCGTGACAGTGAAGCAAGAAGTTGCAGTCCATTCCATCTAGCGAGAAGCCGACTCACCAAGGGAATGAGCGATGATTCACTGGTGGAATGGACGTGTAAACAGGTCGCAGTTGATTGAGGGCACGGTCAAGAAATCGCAGGATGCATCGTCACCCGCTTGCACAGAGCAAGAGCAGAGGTCATGAGTGGATGCAACTGTAAACAGAGAAGCCACATCAAAGATTGCACAATGGGAGATTCGTGTTTACCAAACACTTCTGATGAATCTGGATAGTGGTGTATCAAAGAGTGGTTTGGACAGCCAAGGCATTCTTCATATAGTTGGTTGCTGGTCAAAGGTTTTGCAGTGTCAGTGGTACACAGATTCCAGGCTGTATCAGCAAGTCTGTTGGATTTCAGCCCACAGTGGCTACAAATATAAATCTACCATGATTTGGAGAAAAGATGGTCCAATTTTAAAGTGAAATGGGTCATTGAGGAACATTCTTGGGTATAGCAGACTAGTTTGACCAGCAAAAGGAAACTTCACATTTTGGAAACTAAATGTCGATTGTGGTCTCTCAGTTTGACTGTCTATGCGAGTGTGGTTGGAATCATGTTGCACAAGACGGCATTCAGAAGCAAACACAAGGCAAGAATGTATTCGGTTGCCTACAGCTTTATGCTGCCATGGATCTGGTCTGTAAACCAGCTTCTGTCGTTAATGGTACGGACAACAGATGAATCGCGTAATGAGGAGGAGGCGCCATGCTATGAGCGTTGCGTTATCCTTGTCTTCTCGTTGCCTGTGTGTCTTGCTCTGATCGTCATATTCTCACCATTTGCCTTATTTGGGTTCATTGCCAGGATATGTCTGGCTGGTGAGCGTGCCCCTTACGTGTATTCCTTTGCCGACACGCCAAGCAGAGTCAATGTCAACGAGGGTATATGGACCGATCTCTCGTCAAAGCACTTTTTCAAAATTGCTGTCATTGATACCTGCCTTATGCCTGAGGGCATGTCCAGAATGAACAACCTCCGGAATGTTCAAACGCGGTCAGTCAATCTTGGCCGGCGGATTATTAACTCTCAAGTTCGACCGAGCCCCAGGATTTTTGTCCAGTCACCATCGGACAGTGAACTGAAGACCTACAGCATAAACCCACCGGCCTCCACCAACCCAATGAGTCTGTTCAATATGGGTGAGAGCCACCAATTAGATGTCAGCGACACTGATGTTTCTTGTGTGACATACACAAACATCCAACCAGAAGAGACATCCTTTTTTGCACAGGGTATCGACAAAATCAGGGATAATTGCGACGGCGGGGAACCAATTCATCAATGCAATGGAGACACACCTGCTTCAGATACACCTGCGAATGGAAACACTTTAAGAGGGTCCAAAGACAATGACCAAGATGCAAGAAATGACCGTGAAGCGAGTGTGATTTCCGTGCCCGATATCGTACCAAAAGACATCTCAGATTCCCCAACACCATCAGAGTCTTTGGCTTCTACTCCAAATGTAGACTGCGGTATTCAAATTGAGTTCCCTCAAACACCTTGCCATGAACCCAAGCCTCACATACTTGCCAGTGGCTCATCATCCATTCAACAATCAAAGTTGCACAGTGAGGATAAAATGGGAGATGTCCCATCCCCGTCGGAGCACGCCGTCAACATCAACTTTCCAGCTGGGCTGGACTTTATCTGTTTCCAGGAGGTGTTTGAGCGCAGAGCTGCCAAGAAACTTGTCAAGACACTCCACCTTTGGTTCAGTCACGTCATCTATGACGTGGGCATGGATTCCTGGGGGATTAACAGACATTTTTTGAACAGCGGCCTGCTCTTTGCGAGCCGTTACCCAATCCTGGATGCATCATTTGAGTGTTTCAATGAGAGTCAGAATGAAGATCGTGCAGTTTCAAAGGGTCTTCTAATGGTCAAGGTAAGCATTTGTTTCTGGCATAGATGATCATCATGAGGAATTTCAATTTACAATGTAATTTCTAAACCTTGCAGATTCAGTTCTAGAAATACGTCAAATGAACATCTCCTCAATATTGACCACAACTTTGCCCAGTGCATTAGGTCACCTTCAGCTGTCACTTTGGCCTAAACAGAATTAGAGATGTAATCCACTCATCATTCAGGAGTCCATCGTGAGTCAAACTGTAATTAAGGCAATCACTTGTGAGCCAGTTTGGTACTTGAAAAACATGAGGTCATCTGAGAGCAAAGCACCTCCCATGTGTACCGATGTTCTGGAATGACGTACGGCGCTTCATTTGGAGCATACCTGGTGATACGTGTACATGACATGAGCATGCCATTCAAATACTAGACTGACTCAGTGAGATATACATATACACTGATAAAGAAATGCCTTAGTCACAGCTCGGCAGCTTGTGTGATGACTTGATTGTAAAGTAGAAGACGTGTTTGATTTGAGGTGGTTCGTGATGACTTGATTATAAACATTCAGCAGAGCTTAGGCAAGTAATTACTGCTTTGGAGCAGCTGATTAATATGTGGCTTGTTTGTGAACAAAATTGTAAATGGTAATGAGTCATAAGAGTATTAATCATGGACCAGACTATGATTAAAGAAATTCAGATTTTTCTGCAATATTTGAGATTTTAATCAGTTTGGTTAGCTTGTTGAAACTATGGAGTAAAACCCCAGCATTTCATGTATGTGTACATGGACATGATACGTTATTTTGAACAGTTTAGGCCCTATGTACATTTTCTGCTGCCAATCTTCCTTTATTACACTCACATCGTTAAGGCCATTTTATACAACAGGCAAATGTGAAAGCGAAGCGAAGTTGATCATGCTTGAAAGATTTGCAGCAAGCTTTTGTTTGCATTTTGAAATTTGCATTTGTGTTCACTTTTGCACCAAATATATGAACTGGCCCTTAACCTCATAGGCCTACTTTGCTTCACAAAGCCATATATAACGACACAAAGGATTGAGTTCTGTTTCAAGCACAACCTGGGCCTACTGGTCGCGATAATAATGCCCTTTGACTGTGTAATGTGTAATCTTTCACTGTCAGTGCAAAATTTTGCAAGTTTTGAAGTGGGGGATGGCAAATGCATTTTATCATCGTGCCTCACGCTTTCTATGTGCTTAGTAATCTACTTGATGATACGGGTACATGTTAACACTGTTACAATGTGGAAGATTCAATCACTTGAAAAGGTCTTGAGGTCTGTGTAACCACTTTCTGCTCCTTGAACAACAGAAACATACCAAAAGTAGAAGGCCGTCTTTGGGGAAATGTAAATTTGAAATTGGCAATCTGCTTTGTCAATATAACCTGACACTATACTAACATGTCTTGTGCCAGTCGTGACAGGCATACGGAGTCAAAGCATAGTACATCTGGAGTCCTGTGGTCAGGGGGGGGACTTTGCAACCAATGCAGCTAGTCACGGAAGGGGGCATGGATTATGTAAAAACTGCTGGCTAAGTGTGTGAATAATAGACATAAACGTTGAATAATGCATGTAAATCAGGTACTGGTGAGTTGTTTTTTATAGCAGTCGGAATTATTGCTTTAATAAGATTGTACAGTGACCAGTCCAAAGGGTTTCATGATCTAATAATGTGTATCTATGAATAAGGCTGAGATTGTATTGAAGGGATGCAAAATTTATAAACAGCCATGTCATTATTGAGTCTAAGTCAAGTCGCACAATTTCAGAAATTGAAGATGAACTTTTGTTATTTTTATCGTAGCTCAGAGATGCCACATTTACCAGTAGACAAATATGGGGACAATGCATAATATGCCATCAAAAAGAGCACAGGTACAATGGAAATCCAAGTGTCATACACTGTATGTGACCCATCGAAGAGTCAGATTTCGTATGTAGAGTCATATTTTGAAGGCTTATGACTCGTCAAAGGATAATAAAGCTCCATGTTTGTCTGCATAAGCATGGTGCAGATGACACTCGGCTCCCCCACTGAAAAGGACTGACATAGCATGCAGGCGTTATTTGCTCACATGACGACAAAATACTTGTAACTGATACTTACAGGGCCTAACCACTTCACACCAGGATCATATGTGTGCTCAAACCCAGTCGGTACAAACAACGCATGAGACATGAGTGCACGTTCGCCACCAGAGGAAATGGATACAAAGCCAGCTCATCATACATGTATGTCCTCAATGGAAAAAGTAGAGCACACATACACTGCCTCCAACCCTAACTGGCTAATTTTCAACATATAGAGTGTACCTGCACTTGTACCTTTAAGTTGCAGTACAGTCAAAAAGTAGGCATGTGCATAACTGATGTACATGGTCTGTGAAACTGTATGGAAATTGTAACCAACAGTGCCAAATATTTGTATGAATACTATTAAAAAAAAATAAACTAAGGCAACCATTGAAGATTTTTTTACAAATCCAAATTGGATTTTCAGTGGTAAAATGCACCCATTGCATTGTTAAATTTCTCAAAATGCGTCTAACGCTGAAGCACGCCACTGCCCCTTAAATAATGGCTGTGTTATTCTGCTGTATAATGCATAAAACAATATTCGGGAAACGTGGAGAATGGGGGAGGGGGGTTTAGAATGAAGGACTTCTCTCTTCACTGCGTGCGCCATTAGTTCTAGTTCATTGGTGCGTCCATTCACTTTGTTCAACTCCCATCAAATCCGTAACGTGATCTCTGCATTCTTAATCCTGCCACCCGCAGAGACATGTATCTGGAAAAGTCAAATTGAAATGAAAGAATTGATTATTTGAACAACAGATTGCTTCTGGGAACACGAGCTGGTTTTTTTCTGGGTTTACACTGTCCTATGTACAAATGCTAAACTTTCTTCAACCTTGAGGAATTTTCAAAGCTTCCACTGCAGGTATGTTTGCCATGTCAAAATAACTGTTTTAATACTGACCTGACTTCTATTACTAAGTCATCCTAGCTTCTATTTTTTTTTAATGAGTTAAAAGTGTGTTTTTACTTCAACTCTACTCATTTTTCACACTTATCATTCATAGTCTGTGGAAGGTTTTTTTCCTTCTGTTTTTTGTAAGATGTAAAAGTAGGGCTAAGGACCTTGCCCTAATTTGAGACACGTACCATCTGAGTAGATAGCGTGATGCTAAGTTTATTCAGCGTGGAATAAAACAACCTACTCCTACAGATTAGGTTATGGCAGGTTTTCTTGTAACTCTAACTCTGCCAAATCGAACAAGGCTCTGTGTGATTTCCTCTGACCCTTTGGGTTGGGTTAATAGATAAAAAGCAGTAGGCCTTGTTTCCTGGTCTTATGGACAAAAAAACTATTTCAGTTTAAGAACATGTGCATCTATGTGTCACTGACGAGTCAACAGCAAAGGTTTCTTAATACCAGAATCAGGTTTGTATTACACCTTGAATATCATACGGATCAGGGGCTTTGTTTTCCTCTATGATTTTATCATTTCGTGGCTGCACCCTCCAAAAGACTGTTCTTTTCCATGCATTGGCAAATCCGTGGATGACCAAAGGGGAGGTCCCTCTTTCCCCCAAAGGGGCAATATGATGAAAGGTTATTTGTAGGTGGGGCAATTTAGTTTTCTTTCGTTCTCAATGCATTTTTAAAAACCCAAATTCAGCCTCACCCCTGAAAAAACTCGCCTCCTCCCCTCCAAAAATTTGGGTTCTGAGTCTTCCCTTGTTTTCATGTTAGCATATGTATGTTCAGATACACCCTCCAATCGTTCACCATTTTTGCATTAGTCGGTGGCTTGAAAGGATTAAAGAGATAGGTTGCTCTCTATGCATTCACAACATGACGATAAATTTTACACAATGCCTGATTTATCCAATAAACCAGAACACAGGCATTAACACTGATCTCTCAATGAATAGATCAAGTGCCATTGCCATGGAAACAGAGAGATGGAAAAGGTTTAGGAGTGAGAGGTAATGGACTCGGTGCATTGGTCTGGTAATGAGCTGTATGGGGGATCTGTACAGCTGTTAAAATAGCTACCATCAGTTGGGTTTTTTAATCTGCAGTGGCAGGCTGCCGGAAATAATTCTGTGCTCTGACATCAGTACTAGTAATGGCTCCTGCCTCCAGGTTGAAGGAAAGAAAAAATGGCCTCGCTATGGCAACCTTTTGGTGATGCACTGTATTGTTAGTGACCCCTTTTGTACATTGGAATGTTCAAACCATCAACAACTCTTCTGGTTCTTGTTTTTTAGGCATGATTGGATGACTTTGTCACATGAATCCATCTAATTATTGGGGCTTATTTCTGGCAGGTGCCTGCCTGGTGAAATATTTCTTTGTTAATTTGCTTTGCTACGAAATTAGCTAGAGTTACGATATCAAATTTAGTATATGCTCCTCGCCAGCATGAGTGATTGCCATATATTTTGTTCTTGAATCTTGTCATAATTTCTTACTGATGTGCAAACTCTTTCAAAGGAAAAAAATCTGTTTATAGAAATCTCTGTGATAAGAATCTTTGTGGAACAGCTCCCAAAACGCCTGTGTGCCAGATCTAGTTCACCACAATCAGACAACTCGGCCTCGTCCATTAAATGAATTCTGCTCCCAGACAATCTAAGATGGGCTCTGTAATGCAAAAAAAAGTTCTGCATCCTTTTACATACATGCAGCATCTGAGAAAGGGTAGGTTGGCAGGATGTTTCCTCACTTTTTTACGCTGACTTTTGCTTGCACTGAACTTTTTTGCCCCACATTCGAAGTACTGGTATAGACACGGTTTTTTTTGTTATTTCTAATTCCAGATTTTACCAAAATTCCCCCCAAAAGAATTGAGGGTCTCACCTTCAAAATGGGTAGGCCAGGAAACAGGAAGCATGTACCGGTACCTGTAACTGTTTTTTTTTTTTATTGCTTATCACTTGCTTCCCCCCTTGTGTATGTGTAATAAGCAGACTTGCACTGAGGAAGGTTAAATTGCTGACCGGTTTGGGCAGCATGGAGCCTTACAAATCTCCTTACCTCCTCCTCCATCCCCTGAGTATCGACTCATCCATATCTCAACAAGTCCTAGACTGTTCCCTTTGCCTCTCTGCTTTCATACACTAGAAGATGAATTGGCTCCTGCCACTGGCCGGGTGAAGCTCATTCACTGCACTTAATTCACTAGGCACTAGTCACCCATTATCTAAATATAGCATACACGGACATGTTGCACCTGAACCTTGAATTGTATTTGTAGGGTTGCATTTTTGCTATGATAAAATTTGTGTTGTGAGACAAGATTTTGGGGACCTTACGTTCATCCAGGACAGGCCAGGAGAGAGTGTTTTAGGATATTGGCAAACTATGCTGTTCACAATTTGATTTTTGCAAAGAACATTGAAAATCTATGAACAACATTCATTTTTCTTTCATTTTATTTTGTAAAACTTGTACTCTTCACACCCAACTCGCTGTGTAGTTTTCCTACCCCAAGCTCAACAGTTAATTGTTATTTTGCTGTGATAGTGTTCATGTTTTTCTATCTGTATCATGTTATTTGAAAATGATTTATCAAATTAGTTATCAAAATTTGTTGATTAACTTTTAAAGCTAACACTCTTCAATTACTCCACAAAGACCCTCAGAAAATTTTAATTAAGCATTCAACTTGCTACAATCTTGGATGTTCTTTGTAAATGTTCACATCCTTCATTTCTCTATTGAAGTGGCATACATGTATGTAGTCTGCTTAATAAGGGATGGAACCATTTCTGTGTTGGGCATGCTTCTTGAACCTTAGACTTCTTGTTTCCACATTTTTAGAGGGACGATGGTTGTGACTGGATAGTTGTATACATGTACTGGACACACTTTTTTATTTGAAACCTATTAATTATTGTAACGAAACAATTTGGCTTGAACAAAAGTGACCGTCGGTATAGAGAAAGAGATGTCTTGCATATTATATACGTGTGTGCGGCAAGTGGAATTGATAGCCAGTGTAGTCACAATTGGCCGACAGTCAGCTATCGTCGTTACTTGTAATCAGCATCAGGCTTCGTGACTAACCTGGCACCACTCTAAGCTTGGGTTTGCTATATTCCCACAGATGTCATTAGGTCTTGTCACAAGGAGATTGTGTCCTCTGTTAGCATCTGTTGACACCTTTGCTGGGGGGGAGGGGAAGGGAATAATCTGCAATCCATCAAGCAGTTTCCTTGTCTGCAGAACTGTGTGCATGGAGGCAACCTCCATGTATGTACATACATGCAGTTTGTTGTCATGCTTGTTCTGTAATTACTTTCCGATGAGACATCTTTGAGGACTAATTCTGTTCGTGTCAATTCTGCCAAGGAGGCCATGTGTTGAAAAAGAAAAGACAGTGTACAGCCTTGCCAAGCGTTACTCAGTAGGGATGCCACGTTACATATTTTTATGTACGTACCGGTAGATCCATGCCTAAAAATTTCACCTATATGATGAGTGTAACGAACCAATTGTGCTTTTATGTATTAGCTGTGATTTGGGATATATACATGTATGTGCATACAAGTAGAGGAATTATCAGATTGTGTGGGAAAAAATTCACATGACCTACAGTGTACTTCAGGATGTTAGATTACATGTAAAGCAGTTGGCTTGATGCATTTAGTATGTGTACATTTTAAATCCGACAAGTGTCAAAGATGGTGCTTAATATGGCATCGGTACAAATGTAGTGGATGTGGAAAAAAGTACAAGGCCAGAGGAAAGGTGAAGAGATAACACAAAACAACTATCTGCCTTTCTCATCAGCGTGCATTATTGAGTGATGTGTTCAGCAGTTGGATGAGCAGCAGTACAGTACTATCATTCTAAACGATGGTTTCTACATGGTTTGCTAAACAGTCGATCGTTCACATTGCAGCAAGTCCGGGGAAGCTTCATTAGGTTTCACGCAAAGAATAGGCACGCCTTGTTAAGCCGATTGCTGTAGAGGGGAACAGACTGTAAGCAACCTGCACGATCCATTCCAACCTCGTCGGAGAGCCCTAAATTATTCCTTACTCAGTGTTTGGATGGGGTTGTGTTTAGGAGCCATCCTCAAGTGAGGCGCAACTGTTTGCCTCCATCCTCCTGGGATGTTCAGAGTATTGACTTTGAATTTGGCAGGTTTACTCTGCCAGATTCCCTAAATGGTTGTCGAGAATGATGTGGGGAGGGGTCTGGAGGTAGTTCATTGAATTGCCAGTCATGACAGTGGGCGGAAGTGGGGGCATGAGTGTGAATTCCAGTGCGGTGTTTGAATATAATTTCTGGGTCTTCATTTCTTCAAGTTTGTGAAGAACACACTAATAATTGTCAGTAAATGGAAATTAAGGAGTCACATTAAGGAGTTGCATATTAAGTATTGTGGTTTCACTCAGCATTCCTCGTCTTTGAATGTGTACCAGTGCTCTGTTAGAGCAACCTGTTATGAAACGTTTTCAGTTGTTTGTATTGCTTTCTTTTCCTAAACTGTCTCTTGATTTATTGTTGTTCTAATGTATCAAATTAATTGAATTCATCTCTATACAATAAATAGAATGTACATATTTTATGCTTTATTCCACCTTGAGTTCAGCAGCTCTGTAAACTACTGCCAGGACACCAAGTTCTGTCTGCCCATTACCTGCAAGCAACTTTGTTTCTTAGCATCAAGGCAAATATGACCAGAGTGAATTTATCGCTCAGAGCTATAAAACATAACCACACACACCACACAATCTATCAGTGAGATGAATTTTTGTACTCATCTGGTGGACGTAAACATGCGAGCATGTTAGCACCTGGGGCCACATGCAGTCGATGTGCTGCCAGTTAGTAGTGGTCGTTTTTCTCCTATGTATCCTGTGTATTAATGTGGCCTTTCTTCTGATCTCATCTTATCTATATTGATTATGTGTCATCTTGTGCAGCGTCTTTGCCGCAAGCCGCCAGTTGTCCTCGTACAGTAGCTTCCTTGACTTAAAGGGATGCTACAGTCTGATATTTTGTTAAGTGTGCTTGCAATGGAAAACCCACAGGATAGAAAATAGCCATGTAAAACAGTGAATCGAGCAATGTAAAGAGGAAATACGGTGCCTTGTAGCAGACACTCTTGCTCAACTTCAGCCCCTCCTTGAAAAATTAAGTTCAATCTATCTGAAATAAAATTGTTTAAGTTCAACAATGAACATGTGCTAACACATCTCGTCTAGTTCTGTTAAGTATGTGTACATGTATCAGTGGCAACCTGACATGTACATATTGGTCTGTGACCTCCACCTCCCCCAAAGAGCAGCCATCTGCAGAGATGCAAAAGACATCTTCACTCCCGTGCATTTTATTACAAGTTCTCAATCCTCATAGGGAACATGTTTATGCACTGTTGCGCTGCCTTGTAAAACCTTAATCCCGCCTCATTCCTCTTCCTCAAGTTACCATTAAGTCACTTAGGCAGCAAATCTAAATGTAATCAACTTCAAATGGCCCCTTTAAGAGGCAAGTACGATGCCCCATGGAGGATTTCTTGCTACAAGGAGACAATACTGCTTTTCGCTGCCACAGAAATGCATCCTCGCCAAGACACTGCAAGGTTGTTTTTCTGCCTCAGAGATAGGGCAGCCGGCCCGCACCAAGGACCGAGAGACAGAAGGACGGAGGGACAGGAAAGAAAGCCAAGGGGTTAGAAAAACACTCCCATGATAATGAAAGAGAAGAAGAAGTTGACGAGGGAGGAAAGCTGAGGAGTGACAGAGAAGAATGGAAGGGACGTGTGGAGCAAGGATAAAGAGAGGAAGGGAGAAAGAGAGAGCAGTCAAAGATGTGTGGGGATGCACTTCATCGTGGGCCGGGTCGAGTATTGAAGAATGTTGAGTGCTTAATTGGCGCGTGATAATTGAAGCGTAAACATGAATCTTGCAACCCTGACACTCGGTCTGTTTGCTGGAGGATGAGACATGCAGGAGTGAAAAGAAGGAGAGATGCACTCAAAATGAGGATGGATGCAACACCTGCATGGAATTTTTTCAATTGAAAATTGTCTGGAGGGGATTATAGAATGTGGCACCAGAATACAAGACGTGCCTGAAATCGCAACTATGTAAACGTCCCTGAAGGCATATACATGTATGACAAAGGCAGGAGGGGGGGGAATTGATCGTATTTGTGTGCATCTTATTAACCCTAAGAACACGATATGATATTTGATTCCTATTCACACAATTCCACACAATTTCGAGTCCAGTTTGCATGTTAATTAAATGTCATTATTAGACTTTATAACCTGATTTACCACTGCCTATTTGGTATACATGTACAAGCTGTCAAAGAATAGGATTCAGATTTCCTTCATGGCGATTGTATAAATATAGACAATGTGCTGGTGAGCTGAGGCCCACATATAACTGTATGGAATGTCAAGTCCTCAACAGAGTTATGCCACAAGCAGTGCTGTTGTCCTCATGATAAATGGCCCCTAAACTGATTTGTCCCTATCAATTTACAGATATTGTGATATTACTGAGTGGCAGAAATTGAAATTGATCAGATTGAGATAGAGACAATGCACTTACATGTGGCACAAATCAAAACATGCTCGGATTACATTGATGCATCCCATGCAAAGGGCAAAGAACCGCTGTTCATTTTCTTGCCCTAAACTGTCCGTGGCTGACACAGGCACACCATGTAAATGCCACATTTCCCGGGAATTCATGCATTAGTGAATTGAGATCGATCAGTCTGTGATTACTTACTTGATAGCGCTAAGTGGCATTTAATGTTTCTTACATGACCTCAGTGGTAGTGCTCTCATTTTTGCAAAATTGAATTTTAAACTAGCCTGCAGACATTTCAAAATCTGCAATTTTTGTTTTCTCCAATTGCTTTTTTCATACGGAACACCTTCTAAAAATTTGGCTGGCGGCCTTCCATCAGTCTTGCTCTGGGATCTCTAGAACTGCCAAAAGCTTATAAATGCAAAAGCCACATTCAATCACTAGATAATATTTGCTGAATGAAGTGAAACATGTCCCACATACATCAGTGTTAATTGGTGGTCATACCGTATCTGTGAGGATCTTTTTGAGAAATGTTTGATTGCTCTTCACATGCTTGATACTCATCATTTTATTCTTTTTAAATGAATCATGCCTTTGAGAATGCAGCATTCGTATGGTATATACTTGTCCTGGTATCGTATAAATGTAAAAATCCTGAAATGCAGAAACATTGCTTCAATTGCATGATTGATCTGAAAGCAGCGAGTGCAATAGACAAGATATAACAGTCCTAATTCACTAATGATGTGTTATCAAATGTCTCCCTATATCCGCAATAACAGAACACACAAACAAGTTGCCGTTGAAGACACCTGTAATCCACATTTTGTTACATCTTTCCCCAGTAGCCTGCATAACAAATGTACATTTTGTAAGGGCTTCCCTTTGATCCAGGATGCCACATGTTCATTTATCCATTTATTTTTGGGCGACTGAGTATTGAAAACACACATGCATACCATTGGCTTTGTGTTTCACAGTCAAGACCTGAAGAAAATGTGGGTGGCCTGGATGCTGAGAGCTCTCACCTTAGAACCCTTGGTGCATTCGCTGAATACTGAATATGATCTTGGCACGTGTTGATGTTTAATGGATACTTGAATGCTTTCACTGGCATTTGGGTTTATTATCTCTGCGTATTACTCATCAGTGTCTTGGTAGTTAGTGTTGTTTCTGATAACACTCTAGATCTTGAGACGTGAGTAGGAGCAAACAATGGAAATATACTCATGTATTAGAACAATAGTTTTTTCTTTTTTAAAAATCAGTATCAGTGTATATAAAAAAAGTGCAGGCATTGTATTATTGTAACATGTCAAAGCTGTAAGGAGAGAGAAGATAATAAAAAAACTGTTGTGTTTCAGAGATATAGAAGGAACTCTGTTCAAAGATCTTTCAGGGAAACCACTCCTGTTAATTAGGCAAGGAACTGAAAACCATCAGTTTCTATGGGTGGGATGTGAATTGGAGTTGTGGAGTACTACAGCAGCAGGAAAACTACTTCTGTGGCAATCCAATGCTGCAGGTCACACAAAGGGGCGATAGAAATCATCTGAGAAGGATTACAGTAAGTAATTCTAGATCCCAAATCATCCCTGATAGGCCCTCTGGCTTGCCAGATACAAGACCCCATGATTTACAGTGATGTAAACTCTAGATTATGTCCAATCTCAGGTATTGCCTTGGGAGGCAGCACTGTCTCTGCGGAGCATGGATTTATGTACGGTGATCCGGTTATCTTGTTTAGGGCATTCTGGCTGCAGTTGACGAGATGCCAAATCCGACTCTCTCATTTCACATGAAATGACTTTGACTCTGAAAGTAGTTTGTTAGAGTTTTTGGCTGGTGGCCTTTATGGAAATAGGATTATGTTTTTGTTGCTCTCTGCTTCTTTCATCTCTTAAATTTTTTATACAGAAAGTTATCGGGTTATGCGACTGAGGCTGTATGAGTACTAAGGTGTCAAGCAGATGTTATGGGTGGATGGGTACTCGGCTGTATGGGAAATGGAACCTGTCAAGGCAGATTGTGTATTTAATGCCATCATGTTGGAAACAATGTGATTCACTTAGCAGGCTGCGATGATTCTTGCTGTAATACCCTGAAAGGGCCAAGATCTCAACTGTCCCATGAGCAATGTGAGACATGCAATTTATGTGAAGGCATCTATTTAGAGTAAGTATCTGGGAAGTTCAAGTTAAGTTTATTCAAGTTTAGTTGGACCTCACAAAAGGGCTTGAATTGTCATTTAAAGTCTCACTATCATACATACTTGTCTGCCTGTGTACTGATCATATGCCATTTAGAAGAGTTCGAAATTTATGGCTTGTCTGCCTCGGAAAAAAAGCTAGCTGATGCCAGTTGATTGGATCTAGCTATATCCACCTTGCTTCTTAACCTGTGTAGGATATAGGATATTAGGAGATAATTATGCTGTGAAGTAAGTTAGCTTTTGAAAAACTTCCCCCAAATCTCTTTCTGACCCGATATTGTGTGAAATTGTCACTGACCCAACCACCCACCCCCCCCAAAAAAGAATTTACCCCGGCCTTATTTGGCCCATAAATATTTTAAGAACACGTGTCCCAATCCTGGTATCAATCCAGGGCTGATGAGGTTGGTCCCTGACTCTAAGCACAGTGAATATACCACCAGTGTCACATGAAGTGATGGATTTTTATGGAATTACTCTTAGTAAAAATGCTTTGAAAGTTAGAGTTAACGTATAGTGATACATGTAGCTGAAAATTAGCCATTCAATGCAACATTGCCGCTTTTTGCTGTTTTATTTCAAAATCAAAAATACAAATAAAAAGCACAGAGCTTAGTTATTGTAGACATCATGTCTGAGTGGTGAGCTTATTCTAAAAAAGAAAGACCTCGGTTCTGATTCTTTCTGGTACAGTAGTAGCATGATGCCCTCCATAACTTTAGTTTCTGTGTTCATTTGGCAAGCTCCAGCAGTGCATGCAAGTCTTTTTTTTCAAATCGTGAAATTTAAAAGAAATGACTGCATTAATTTAGATGAAACAAACCAATGATATTTAAACACCCCCCCCCAAGTTTTAGCCTCATTATTTCCAATCCAACTACTAGTGCAAACGCCACGCATTAAATCTTGTATCCATTTGGCAAGCTACCATCTTAAATCAGGATTAGAAACCCACAAGTCCCGTAATTTTGCAAGCTTCCCCATTTACTCTTATAGGCTTTTCTGCTGACCCCAATTAGAAGCCAATACTGACATAATGCATGCCGCACTAATGATCCGATTGTACACCTGCAGTAAGTGTTCCTTTTTTTTTTTAAAGTCTCTTTAGTTTCTTAAGCTTCTTATCAATTTTTTCTTAACATCTCTGCATTAAGTGTCTTCAGGTTGTCTAACTTGCCATTTCTTTTTAGTTTGCAAAAAACGGAAAATGCATAATGCACATACATGTACACATACAGATACGTACAGTAGTGTATATAATTATGCTAACAGAGATTTTTGGAAACTTTTGAGCTTCGTAATATTTTCGTTTCAATCCATGAACACAAAATTTATTCTCAAAAGAATTGAGAAACAAATTAAAGAAATGAGGATGTTGATTGCAACTTTCTAAAGAATAGTGAAATACAGTATTTGTTTATGCCTTGCACTCACGCATAAATCAGAGTGCTCATTCCTGTATTATTACATGCAAGTGCAGTCATGCATGGAACCCTCATGGCAAAATACGCTTTAACCTCCTTCAAGTAGTTTCTGAAGTGGGGCACATTTTCCCACCTCATTTATGGAGCAGGACTTGCGTTATTGCCACGTAAGAACCTTCACTTCGATATACATGTATACGTCAGAGGTTGGATGCATGCTTTCATGAATTCTCCACAGGGTCAGAAAAAAAAAGATGTGAAAAAGATGTGAGTGCTGGAAATGTGCCAACCAGTCTAGTTCAGGGGATTGATTTTATCCAGAGTTGGGCTGTGGGAATTTTGAACACAACAAACACTACACCTGCTTGGTTAAGGGATGTGAGGATAAAAATCATCTCGGGCAAAAAATGAATGTGTTGATCAACAATGATCCGTATATTTCAGAACAATTGAGACGTTCATCTTAATTCTTCAGCAGATATTGACTTATCCAGATGGCTTCGATAACAACATATGCCAAAATGAGTCTTAAGACATTTTTTATTTGATTTGTATCAGAACAAGTGAACTGAAATTCTTGTTCCGATGTGCCCTCAATTTGGCATCCTTGTGAAAATAGACACGTATGATGTAGGTGAAAAGTCTTGACATCTCTAATTACTTCATGAAAGATCCTTTTAAAAACATTTAATTCCAAAATGGCTCTGGTAGCTTGCAATTCAATTTGTTAGATTTGTTGAGTCAACTAATACAGGAACAGATTTTTTTTCTACAGATAAATACACAATTTTCCAATTTTTAAATCCTTCCTTGATTAAGTTCCATATTTTTGCTGGCTGTCCCGAACTTTCCAGAAACTCTTTGATTTAGACAGTCATGGCTACGAAGCCGAACTAGATGTGGTACATCTACATGCACAAAGTGATAAATTAAACCATTTAAAATGATTTAAACATCGACGAAAATCCAACAAAATATTGGAAGCAAATAAATTTAAGGCAAAAGTGACAAAAACAGTAAACAGTAATGCACACAAAAACGATATGGAAATAATTCGGAATAAATTAATAGATAAGTGTTCCTGGCTTGTACACTCCTTTAAACATGCAATAATAGGCCCACAAGCCACCTAGAGCATTATGTTAAGTCCCATACACTGACGTAGTCACTGGTGTTTAAACATCAAAGAATATCTAACGAAATATTGGTAGCAAATAAATTTAAGACAAAAGTGACGTAAACAGTAATACACACCGAAAGGAAATGAAATAATTCTGAAAAAATTAATAGATAAATGTTCCTGGCTTCTACACTCCTTTAAACATGTAATAATAGGCCCACTAGCAACCTCAAACATTATGTTAAGTCCCATACACTGATGTAGTCGCTGGTGTTTAAACATTGAAGAATATCCCACAAAATATTGGTAGCAAATAAATTTAAGGCAAAAATGACAAAAACAGTAAGCATTAATGCACACAAAAAAGATATGGAAATAATTCTGAATAAATTAATAGATAAATGTTCCTGGCTTGTACACTCCTTTAAACATGTACATGTAGTAATAGGCCCACTAGCCACCTCAAGCATTATGTTAAGTCCCATACACTGACGTAGTCGCTGGTGTTTAAACATTGAAGAATATCCAAAAAAATATTGGTAGCAAATGAATTTAAGACAAAAGTGACAAGAACAGTAAACAGTAATACACGCCAAAAGGATATGGAAATAATTGTGAATAAATTAATAGATAAATGTTCCTGGCTTGTACACTCCTTTAAACATGTAATAATAGGCCCACTAGCCACCTCAAGCATTATGTTAAGTCCCATACACTGACGTAGTCACTGGTGTTTTGTTCGTGTAATCAGCAGCAATTTAATAGTTCACCGTGTCTCATGCCCTTTTTCCCTGTTCGATTGCCGTCGTGCTTACCAAATTTTGTTCCTCTAACTGCCACGCAAACTGATGGCTATTTGCGGCTTAAAGTTTGAATTCTTTTTTTTTCACCTGCAAAGAATTGGTAAAGCATAAAGGCGTCCTGGTCCCAAAGACTTTAAAAGATCACATTCCCACAGGGCTGCTTTCGCTCTCTTTCTCTGTCTCCTTTAAGCACATTTCTCTGCTGTTATTTACTATAAGCTAAAATAAGTTGAAGACATTTTTAAAGACAATGTAGAAGTGTAAGTCTTGATAATATAGAAAGCAGATTGTTTGCATGCTGGTAGTTTGCCAAGCCCAGATGTTTTACAGTACGTGTAGATCAAATTATGTAGATTATGAATCGTTGATTGAACTGTTGACTTTTGTGTATGTGTGGTTTCATCAGCAGGTCTATTAAAATTTGGATGTCTGAAGAACAAACTCATCACAGATCCATATTCAGCACTTACACTGCTTCAAGATATGATGCAGCATCTCATTAAAAACTAGTCCACCCTTCCCAGCAATTGCAACAGGAATGCTGCTGTTCAGGCCCAAAATGCAAATTATGACGGAATCCGGTTTAACCTCCCAACTTAGTCCCAAGTCCACGTTCCATTCTTATGGACAGTTTCAGTCCCTTTGTGCATGAACAGCATATCAGAAGTCCATAAAAATGGAGATGAGCGGATTCTGTCACCAATAAATATGAATTAGAAATGCAGATGGACTGTAGACAGCTGTGTAACTGGAGGCCGTAGACTATTCCTCAGTGGTTTCTGTGGTAATGATGGCCTATGAGAGTCAGTTTGGAGAACTCTGCTGCTGTGTTCTTGCAAAGAGCAGTCCAAATCTAATCAACCCATTATGCCTGTAGTGTACAAAAATGGAGGGCATGCTTGGCATTTTCAAAAGGGATGAGGCATCCTAAATGGAGATGAATCCACTGATGAGTAGGGTATATTTCTGTCTTTAAAGTCATTGAATAATCAGTGTAGAACAAAAGAAAAGGCATGGACAAAGGGAGAAGTGTCTCCCTTCAAAAAGTGAAATATGGAGGTGGGCACCGATTATGCACTCCTCTAGATCTGTTACTTGCTTGGGAATGTGAGACAGATGGGGAGCTAATCGGATGCGTATTGTGTCTGTCTTAGGGATGACTTGGGTAAAATAGGCAGTCATATGGGATCTTAGCAGTGAGTGGTTTTTCTTTAAATACCAGGATACCCCCAGCAAAATGACATCTATAAACTGTTACTTAGCATTTGGAGTGCATAGAGTTGCACAGTGTTCCTTTGGGTCTGAGGTTTCATCCAAAGAGGCTTCCAGAGCTACATGTACAGACCTGCCAACCTAGCCATACTCCTGCCTGAGGTCAGCCCTTACCACACAATAGATTAAACGGTATTTAAATGAGCCTGCACTTCATTAAAAATTTTAATCTATTGTGTGGTAATGCCCAACGTACCTCAGGAAGGAGTAAGGCATGTTGGCAGGTCTGCATGTAGGACTGTGTCTGTTCTAAGCAGCTGCCCACGAATTGTGACCAGTTAAAAATCTTGAGACCTACATGTAGTTCTTTAATGCAAGGTAGGGGGCACTTCTAACTCCTGTGGAGGAAGAACCACTCATGAGATTTGGTTGTATTTGTAGGAGTACTTTGCCAAGTAAACATGGGATAAATGTTCAGATATCCATATATTAAATTGTGGTCTGGGGCTATGCATCTGAACCAGGTACCCGAGTATCCCTCCATTGATGTGAGGAACCAGTCGGACAAGTCACCGAGATATTAAACAGAAAGTTTTTAAAAGGTTTTGTTGTTGAGATTTTGTAAGGCAGACTGTTTGAAATGGTTATGTTGACTTTACAGCTATCGGTACGTTTATTTTCAAAGGCTGCTGGTGAGCATTTACTGCAAGACAAAATTTGAATACATTTTCCACAGATAGGTACCTTGTATGATACCTGTGTTTTACTTTCACATGTTATGCTGTTCCTGTATTACCCATAAAATTGACATCAAGAAACCCATAGATGTTCCTAGACATAGGGAAATTTTTCCTATGTCTTGGAACATCTACGGGTTTGTCGTCAAAAGTTTGGTTGAAGTGGTAATTCATAAACTTTCAATTTTCTCTTCCAATTTTATGTTTGTACATCCAGGTCCAAGTTGGCAAAACCAGAGAGGGGCATCCTGTCGTGGGTTACATCGCAGTCACACAACTTCAAGCCGCACAAGGTATGTTCTCCCGTACAGATATGCCACTGATAACTGCGTGTTGGGCCTCCAGAGGAAGTTTTGGCTTGATACTTTGTCTATTTTTAAGTGCGAAATTTTTCGGTTAAATATGTAAGAAAAAAGCAGAAAACGTCCAGCAATATTGTGCTGTGGAATGCCAGAACTTGCAGAAAATCCATTCCCAACTGGATGTTTGTGAAGAGCCAGAGATTTGGCCTTTGTGGTTTGAATCAAAGGGAATTCCGTAAATTTATTAACACCACTCTGGTAGTGTTCATCTCTCAGTATTCATTCCATCTGTCTTGTCATGTGGTAAGAAAGGTTCAACAGCTTGGTAAGAAAGGTTCAACAGCTTGAGCAAGTACAAATATCCTAAAAGTCAAACTTGACTCTTTCTGATTGAAAAATATTTAAGCAGCCCTCACTCTGTTGAGATTTTTTCTTAAGAAGCAAACTGTTGTCCTGAGCTTTGTATTGGTGATATCTTTATTCCTTTATTTCCTGCCTCTTTCATTTAAGTAGCCACCAGGTTGGGTGGCTAATCAACTAGTTGTGATTAACAAGTAATTAACAAGTCTTGTGATATTTTCGCAAAAACTTTTTTGATTTCTAATTTACATTGAGTTTTCTCATTTTGCCCAAACAACTTCTTCCTCGTTGAAGTTCATACATCCCCGAATGCCCTTGAGTGTCACCTGAATCACTTTCATCGATCCTTCCCTCATACATTGCACAGAGCAACGTCATGACCGCACCGCATCGACACCAGTCAGAGACCAGCAAGGTTGGCTAAGTGTTTCTACAGCCAAGTTAACCTCTGTTTCCGATCAACAAGCTGTCAGGAGGAGGTTGCTACAAAGTGTTTGATAATTCTAACTCACACGCTCAAATGACATTCATTTCTTTACAGCCCAATGTTCTGCTAATGTCTGCTGATTTCTAATTATGGCAAAATTATCTGTAGCAAGACTCCAGTTTGTTCCTTTTGGATGTGTACTTCCAAATAAAGTGTGTTTTTTAATAGTGTATTAACCTTTTCATGCCTAATCTAACAAATATTTATCAAGTTAAAATTGCATCTTGCAGGTTGAGGGCTATTGAACAAGTTCTTCATTTGCTGTAGGAATGGAACAACCCACAAAAGCATAATTGTTGTCTGACCCTGTATTGGAGAAAAAGGCAGAAAATCTTTCGTATCAAAATTTCTGCCCTTTGATGTTTCTGCGGTGTTATAAAGGAGTTCATTAAAAGCTTTTTTCTTGCTCTTTTTGTATAGTTTTGAAATTTACAAATCAATATTCCTGGCTGATGGTTATGAATGTCATCAGCCTGTTAGCAGAGTAAAACAAAAATAAAAATTCTTTGACTTTTTCAAACACAGTTGTAAAACAGAAAAGAAATGTGTGCTCTAACAGAGTAGGAATACATATGTTGAATCGCTTGTTCAGAATTCTTTGGCAGCTGGATAAATGGGACAAGACAGGATGATACCAATGGTTAGATTGATTCGTTGTTATCTCATACGCCTCGAATGGCATATAGAATAGTGCAAAAGTTATGAATGTATCCCACAGGCAACCCTGCAGGTGTTTCTGTAATACATGCTCATTGCCCAGCATAGTGAAAGGATTATATTGAACATGTTTCCAGAGGAACTGCAGCAGATAGGCTCTCGGGCCGGTTGCTGTCAAAACATTTGATCTGCCAAACTACGGTGGGTTCATTTTTAAGTGTGCTGTGCCTTGTGCAGTGCAGCCTAGGCCACAAAGCAACAGTTCAGGCCCAATGCATCAGAAACATGTAGACCCATAGCCACAGAAAACTTAATTAATTTGGCCCATGCAACATTGGTCCGAAGCTACAGCAACTTAGGCACAAGTTTGGCCCCATATATATACCATGGCAACTTGGGAAATCAAGCCAGAGTCTCTCTGGGGAGCAACTTAGACCTACATGTAAAGCCACAACTTAGGTTGTGTCTGAATCACTTGGCTGTGGCTTGAAATTGCACACAACTCAAAGGAAATTGCAGGCTGGCCACGACTACTAGTACCATGGACTTGTCCATAATTGTAGACCGCAGCCAAGTAATTCTGACACAGCCTACACGTAGCTGGACAATGCACTATGAGACATTATGTATGCCTACACCATACCATTGATGGAACATGAGGAAAGGAATATGCGAGTTCATGTACATTCACTCATTCGCTTGTCCATGTCTGTGATTTGATGGCATGGTTTAGGTCATGCCAGAGTGTGAGCTGATCAAAAGCCAGTACATATTCCAACTTCAAGCATGGTGGTTAACCATTGTTTGATTAAATTCACTTGAATGCAGCATGGTGATATGAGACCTTTCTACTTGTAGTTTAATTGACCACATGTATTTCTAACCATACCATAGGAACTCAGTTGTATGTTTTTCTTCTTACAGACTTTGTTTCAGCAGAGGAGCCTATTACTGACATCATAATACTAGTGTGAATATGGAGTAGGTGCCATGAGAGCTCTGATGAAATGTAACAAACAGGAAAATGTCAGTAATGATGGGATTTGCCAGTGATCGGCCAGCTGTTTTTTGTGGGACTGAATTATCTGTACGTATTGATAAAGTTGATCACTGGTTCATAAAATAGTGGATCCCATTTTTTGTACCCGTTCAGGTGAGGTCAGAGAACTGTTATAGGCCTAGTCCTCCTGAAATCGGGATTGGATCACTGAAGAAAAGTAATGCTGGCCACCTGTTTCTTGTGGGCCAAAAAAAATGAATTTGAATGATATGTAAGAGTGAACCTGATACTGCACAGTTTACTGCTCATCAGTTATGCTTTCTGAGTTGTGAGCTGGATGTTGACAGAAAGTTTTGGTAATACCATCTTCTACTGTATGCCTACCCCTACACCACTGCACACAAAAAATAGAAGTACATGTACCCCACAGATAATTGCCAAGGGTAATGCACAAAATGGAAAATGAATTTTTTTCATATGCCTCTCATCAGGCTGGTTGCCGTAGCAACATGTTATTGCAAATTACTGCTTTTATTAGTAGAGAGGACAAAATTGTGTGTTGAAATAGAAGAAGAGCTTAATAGAGCAGTGATTAATGTGGGATTTGTGATGGCTGATATGGAAAGGACTAATACGGTACATTTGATTCCCCTCCTTGTAATAATACTGAAGCCTAATCAGTCACTGTGCTAATGAGGCGCAGTGTAAATTCACAAACATACACATGGTATTTACATGCAAATGAAGATCCTGGGATACATTATGGTTACATTTTTATCACTGAACCCTGTTTGGGTGTAATTTATAACGCAGGTTCATTGTTGGGCTTACATGTGGCAGGGTCCGACAAGTTTCCTCTTCTTGTGTGCTCAGGCTGGCTATAGGCACGTTGATACATGTACTTTGGGTCTAAAATACACATAGTAGGTGTATGAATCTTACCATTTAAGTGCCGTTTCACATGCGTTAGATGTTTTTATGGATGGAAATGCAGTACACCATTTCAAACAATCCCATTGATATAATTTAATCCTGTTGATCTTTCTGGTTACATTCATGGCTGAAATTCTGCTTTGCCGATAGCCCAGCCTTCCCGATATCACGCTGCTTCTACAAAAACGGACAAATCATAGTCACGACTCACAAGTTAGGCTTAATCTCATTGCTGTTCCCGTCCTGCACTAATGCAAACTCAGAGCAAATAACCTTGCTCCTGATAGCCCCTGCAACTCTGACTATAACCAAAATGAAATTACCTGAACCAAGTTCCATATTGATACAGCAAACCCAACGGTGACAGTTACCCCTGTAACTCAATTATAACAGCCATACTGGCTACCGTGCAGTTATTAAATGTGAGTATATAACCAAGCTCTCGAGTAGACAGTACTTTTTTTTTTTCATTAGTAAGGGATGTTTTCTCAGAGTCTTAAGGAATATTCGGTGACTGTGACTTCACCTGGATTTTGTCACAAAATTGAGTGATTTTGACTTCAAGGAATATATCCTTTTTATGTTTGGCTAATGTGTTGCGTCAGTCATTTCCCTGACCAGAACTAACCAACTGCCCCAAGTTCCCTGTTTCCACCTACAGTGTACATATTTGCAGATGAATGCATTCTCCTTCATTGTAAGAGCCATCAGGATCGATGTGTAATCCTATGTCATATGCCCACTTCCCTCTTTTTTCTGATACCTCATGACCAGTTCTGACGGACAGAATTTACTACCGCATATTTGCTGTTCATTGCAACTTGTTCGTGTTGCCTGAACGATAACCGGGAACGTTTTTCCCCTTCCTCTTTGTATTTGGGCCTCCCAGAAACCAATATCCGCTCGGGCCAGCTGGATTGTGTTCTGAACTGGTTGAGCAGTTTCCATAGTAACACCCACACTGAGTGCTTGGAGTTGGTAGCATTCGACCTTCTTTGTGGCAACTTCAATTTTGACAACATGTCGCCAGGTAAGGAACATGATTTGTTGAGGCTTGCTAGTCATTATAATAATGCAAGCCACGTTGAGAATATGAAGATTTTGTAAAGTGTAAAAGCCGTATTAAACTGTAAAAAATATTAAGTGCAATTTCTGAGCCCTGGTTAGACTTGGGGCTTTTCGTTTACAGTTGTAGCATTAGGGCCCAGTTTCATAGAGCTGCTTAGCAGATTGACATAATGGCTCAGCAAATTTTTGTGCTGAGTACAAATAACTAGAGATTAACCAGTGCAAAGTATTAATCTCTAGGGCCATTTTACACCGAGTGTTGCACTGATTCATGGTGTTTTTTGTGTGGTCTGAGGATGTTGCACACAAATTTGCAGGCTTGCTCTGGTAGGATTCGAACCCACGACTTCCTGCTTACTCCACTGAGTTTGTCAGGATCAGGCGGCTGGATCAAATCCAATGCATTAGCAGGTCACCGCAAGCAGTCTGATATTTGGATCTGTATTCAAACCAGCCTGTCGATTCCAGCAAAAAGTAAAAACAGTAAACTAATAAAACAGGCTGGTGATATTTTTTGCAACTCTTGGACCACACTGAGATCATAGTGTATGATGTAAATACACTGTACATAAGTATTAACTTCCCCAAAGCAAAGCCAAATTAATATAATTGACCCTAAGGTATTAAAGTTTAAGCGACAACCATTGTAAACCGTACATGGCCATAAGTCACCTAAACAATTGATGGTTTGGACCATCTCGTCAACCGTTTCGAGCTAGGCCCCAGGGTTATTAGTCACTCCACTGGTTATCAAAAGCCTGTTAAATTTATCAGTACAGAGGGAACCATTCACATGAAAATAATGGTATGAGACGTTATTGACCATGAACGTCATGAGAGTTGCAGCTAACGGCAAAATGTGATGTCGAGATCTTACCAAACAGTTCAACTATGCAGGGTTGTTTGAGGATGAGTGTATCGTGCATGCACATGGTTAGAATCTAGTTGACTAGCAGTCGAACTTGCCCCTATTACAAAACTTTAGTTGCCAACCTGTTTTCGTAAGCGTATATGTATGTATGTATGCCGCTGTGTGTTGTGTTCTTGACAAATTTTCTGTGTTTGCCAAAGCAGCTATGTGAAGTTGATGCCACACATCCTTTATGTACACAGTTATGTATTTGGGCGAGGAAGTCTTATTGGCATTCACGGCATCTACTGTGGGTGCTAGCTTTCTATCACTGAGGTGTAGGCCAGTCACATTTCACTTACTGTCAGTCCCCTCCCCCCCTTTCTTTTTTTGTCACTGCTGTGCGCTCGATGAATCTCTGATGGATGGTTCCCATCTCTGTCATATGATTGCAGATACCATGAGAACCAGTACTAGTGGTGATAATTTTGATCAGTGCATGGAACGAGCTTGCCATGATAGCCGATGTGGTGCCACCGGACAGAACATTCCAGACATGCATACTGTCCAATGATGAATTTCAAAGAGATTGACGCGCAAGTAACATTCATGTATATACACGCATGTTTTGTACTCTAGCTGTTGAAAATGCTGCTGGAACAAAATGCCAGAATAAAAACACCAGGTGTTGTAGCAGGTGTTCTAAATGCATATTTACTGTGATGAAACTTGTGTTTCATGCATTCTAAAACTGCAGGCATGCATTTTGACAATTAGTAGCAACACCTTACGGTCTAAGAGGTGTTCCACACACGTAGGATGTGTACACTGCATCTACGGTAGGCTTCCAGTTCTGGTCACCAAATTTATTGGTTATGCCACGGCTATAGATAGTGAATTTTATTGGTCGCGTATTGATCACCATGTGACTTGCTACTACATGTAGCACGCATGTACATGTATTACTTACGCATTACGTTCATTGGCGATGTTGCTGGGCTACAAACAAATGATGGATAACAGAGATCTTGCCCGCCGTTGATTTATCATGTCAACTGCATTGTAATTGTGTAATCTTGGGAATGAGGATGGATATCAGCGGTGGTACTACATGTTAATTATTGTAGGAGATGTGCTGTGCAAGGGACATTGAGGCATCGCGTGTGTTTGCATGTGAAAATTCTTTTCACTTGATGCTCTGACCATAGGACGATTAGACTTCAGTTTTTGCACCTAGCTATGCCCATGCATGGAGCACAAGTATGCTGTGATCACTTCTGCTCTAATTGCTATTGTTTACATAAAATGCTCATGTCATTATAAATCCTAGAGATCCTCCCCCCCTAAAAAAACGAAAAAAACAAAAAATAACTCAACACGGCAATCAATGCCTTTCTTGCAATCTAATATTAAATTTGCTGTTCAAGTGTTTCAATTTGTCAAAGTGTTTTGATTTATCGTGCAGTAACATATGCATATATAAGACTGTTCCAGTTTAATCTATGACGATGGTACAGGTACATGTGTAACAAGACAACTGTTGCCTGCAGTGTTGGCCACCAGGGTCCCTAAGTTTTGTACACAAAAACCCATGAACCCCTACACCACAGGCAACAGTAGTTAACTGTACATGCCCACATTATGCCAATGGTATGGAGCAAACAGATGCACTTGCATCTATTTCAAGTGCATTTATATTCATACCATAAACCAAAGTGTTAGTAATTGTAGAAGATTCCGTGAAGTGGATATCCTGGTAGTGGGAAATCACCCGAAATGCCACTGAAGGTTGCCTGCAGCCTACAGTATATAGGATAATGTGGCATGTAGGATCTGAAGATGTGACACAAGACTCAGGACACCTTGAGTGTTTTAAAAGGGACACAACATGACGCTATATGTTTACATGTCTTAGCACTGTATTCACCTGCTGTCATTAGAACAACATTACACACAGACAACCCTTGTTATTTGGGAATGCTCTTGGTATTAATTGAATTTCCTGTCAAGTGTTTAATCAAACCACTGGCTCGCCCTACACCTAATTGAGTTCTGAATGAGCCGTCGCTGTCTGAAAGGTGTGTTCCAGGCTGCATGGAGTCACGTTTGCAATTGAAGTCTCAGTGAGCAAGGACTACATTATAGAGATCAAGGATTACGAACGGCCGTCAGCTTTATTGTGGTTCTGTCCTCTTGTACAAGCCAACTGATTGAAGATGTTTTGCTGAAAGAAGATGTTACTGTCCATCAGTCAAACGTAATGTAAATTCTGCCATTATGAGGACCTCTGGATATTTTAAGCCGCATAATTAAAGTATAGCTGCAATGAATTGTTTTTAGACACAGTTTTTCTGCAACTTTGTACTCTTCTTCATTATATGAAACTGTTTTGCGTTCCTGTTTTGTTAATCGCATTGAAAAGTGCACTTTCACACTTAAAATTATCCACGTGTTCCAGGATAACCGAGGGTGCTGTGGCTGCGATGGCATTCACGGAAGACGTTGTTCATTGCATGGGCTTTTATTGTCAAATTGTGAATCCAGAATATAAATAATTATTGAATATTTCTGAGAAAGCAATTGATGCTTGCTTAATGCTGTGCACAGACAAACAATGAATCGGCAAAGAAGAGAAAATTTAGTCCAACAAAATCTGCAATCTGATTTTTGTGTACAACCAATGAAACACTGCTTTCTTCCTGGGATGACATTACAGTTTTGCTTGTGAATATGGAAATACTCATTAGCATAAAACAAAAGGGCAGTAAAACACTGTACCCTTTGAAATAGTGAAACACAAGTGGAAAATAAGGTGAATTGAGTTGCAGTAGCCCTTTGACCAACTTGATGAACATTATTCCTGGTATAATTGATTGTCCTAATACATGAAAATAGTCAACCATTTCTTGGAAATTTAGAGATGAAATCATCGATGCTTTTTGCAAAAAGACAGTATGAGGCAGTGACCAGATGCATTTTGACATGGGTGAAAAAAAAAATTGTTGGATCGGCATACAACTACTGGTCTATTTCTTGGATTATGTCTCGTGTATTAGGCTGTCGCCAGCCATGCCATTATGACATTAATGTTCTTGTCTTCAGGACATGAATACATCAGCATCATACTTCCTGCTGCTGACAAAACTTGCCTGGGTGATGGAAATGAAATGGAGTTAATTGGCAGCGGGCACTCCAGTAAATTTTAATTCTGTGTTGTTTGTTGCACAGTGCAGGGTGCTGCTGCTGAGGAGGACTGTTTCTAGACTGTCTGTAGACTAGGTCAAAGATGTGTTTTTGGAGGGCAAAAACTGTAGGGAAAAAAATCCTCTTTATTCTGAAAAATAGATGCATGCTGGAGTGAGGTCAGTGATCAAGTGGTGCATGTTGACTGTATATGAGGCACTCAATGGGTCTACATGCAACATATTTTTAAAAGCTACAATTAATCCTTCCAAATGTATGCTTGTGTTATCCTTTTTCCAATGTTTGGTTTTCTATTTTAAGGCATTTTGGGGCCTTTTTGTTTTTTCGGTGATGGAAATTGCCAGATGTCTGGAACAGTTTTAAATACTTCAAAAGTACACTTTTCAATACATTTAACCCCCCCCTCAAAAAAAAGTCAAATAGTTTTCATACCTTTGCACAAGAGATCCATTTCAAAAAAAATATCTTACAACCCTTTCAGTCTCTCCAGGGAAAATTGTTTGCCATTTTCAAATCAGTTGACGAGAAATTTGGAGCAATTCCACTGATATCTGATGCATGAAAGAGAGAGAGTTCCACCATAGGCAGTTTGTACCAGGTTGCCCACTCCTCATGCATCGCATAATGAATTTAGACGTTTACACGTGCAAGGACCGGATGGTTGCACACCGGAAATAATCCAAGTGTGTCAGACCAGTCAAGATCATTGTACTTTAGCAGGCATTAAATGACAAGACATAAGTAAAGGGTACATGCAGATTTGATCCTGAAGGGTACATGTATGTGATGCATGTGTGCTTTTGTGTATGAGCAGATTGAATTTATCTCTGCAATATCAGCTGATTAATTACCATGAAATGGTCTAAAGGGAAGTAGCCCACAGAGATGTAGAAACTTGGTCATTTGCTGTGGACACTACACTTGCAGAAATCTTCATATTGATTTGTTTTCTTTAATGGCTGTAATTTACCGCTCCTTCCCTCAGGATATTGACGGTTTATTTCTAACTGACAGGACATCGTGTGCTGGGCCGTGTCAGCTTTCCCCAGCGAAATGCTAATATTGAGCAGTTTTTGCTGGATGATTCATTTGACAAAATGTCGGTAACAACATTGAAGTCTTGTTTGCCTAGGGCACGCTCCTTGTGTGATTTCCTGCACTGACCAAAGTGTACCGTGTGTGTAGTTTTGTGGATTAACCTGATAGATCTAGTGTGGCATCCCAGCTTCGGTGACTTTCACGAGAAGGTGTCAAGTTTTGACAGTTAATAATGAATGGCGATTCAAAAAAGTGGTTTTATAAAGAAATGACATTATAGGAAACACCATTGGCATAGCCAAGATTTTCCAAGGGGAGGGAGGGGCAGGCAAAACCCTTTTTTCTCAGGATAAAATTTCCAGGGCCAGAGTGTGTACAGTACTCATGAGCTTTTAAAAAAATGGCAATCAATAGCTGATGAAAGGGGGCCAATTTTGAGGTTTTCTTCTAATCTTTCATCTCATATTCTTAATTTCTTATGTTTTTTTCCTGTTTTTTTAGTGTTTAATTTTTTCTGTTCTGTTGGTTGACAAGTAAACATTTGTGATTGAAATTGAGAAAGCATCAAGAAATTGTCATTTGTACATGTATACCCTGCAAATTGAATATTTAAAACAGATAAAGCAAGTGTGAAAAGTGTTTGACTAAAAAAAATTAAATAAAATATTAGAAGTTTGAGTGTCTTGAGTTTTAATAAGTAAATTTGATTTAATATTTGGCTGAGATGAGGTTTTCTGATTTCACTGGCATTTCTGAATAAACAAACAGTATGCTGACTTAAATTCAGGCACTTTTTTGAGAAACAATGAAGCAGACAGATTAGTTCGGTAATTGATGAGCTTACCACAAGTGCAGAGATAGTAGGTTTTTAAATGGAAGAACTTAACTTAGTAATTGTAAAGATGAAGAGAGAAATTAAGTGACTGGAGCAGGATTGGAACTTGTGACCTCTGGAACACCTTACTGGTGCTCTACCAACTGTGCTATTCAACCCTCTGTTGGCAGTTCAATCTTTCTCATCTTCAGGGGGTGCTAGTCAGCTCTTCAGAAGGCAGTACTGTAGTCAGAAACCATATGTCCCAAAAAACCTGGGAACTTGTAAATTGGCTACTTGTAAAATTCTTCTTAGCTCTGCATTGATAAATCTTCCTTGTAATATTTCAAATCTGGAAACTCAATGGACTTGATCACCGGATGGAGGAAATACCTGTGTATGTATGTGCCGTTGACAATGTATGGATTCGCACTAGGGATTTATGTATTTTACGTTGATATCCCAAATGTGTTCAAAAATTTGAGTAATACAGAATGACATAAATGCTTAATAATCCATTGATGTTCTAAGGTGTGTTAAATATTCTCAATTGATCAGTCATGTTCCCCAGCTTCATTGCTCTCAGACTGTGATCCAGATTTTATACACGTATTTCAGGTGATATGCCAGATTGGAGCCATCCTGTGTTCCTCATATACCATGACCCTTGCAGACAGAGGCCAGGACTAGACCGAGCCTGGACTGTTGGCACTGTACTCAGGAAGAAACGTCTTCAAGATGAAGAAATCTGCACACCTGAGGGTTTACAAAGGTAGATATCCAGAAGTACATGTATGTCCTCAGAGTAAGGCCAAATAAAAAAAGAAATCAATCGTTCATCCTCAACCTGTATCCTTTTTGAATCAGCATCTTTTTGTCATTTAACTTTTTTTCTCTCACTTAAAAAAATCTTGTTTTTAATCCATATTAACAAGTTACTTTAATGAAATTCGGGGAACATTGTCGACCTGAACATTTTGACTCCACATATGCTTACTAGTAGGATAGCTCATAAAAAGCTGGCATTCATTTTGAACCGAAAAGTTTCTATCCATTTTGAATTTAATTCTAATATTAGCGGCCATCTTGGAAAAAAACTAAAGTAAAAAGACCATCATCCTCCTCATTTTGGAAAAACCCGAGCAATCAGCTGATTTCTTTTTATTTGGCTTAACCTTTTCAATGATATACCTTTCTGGTGCTGTCATGTGCTTTGGATTTGCAGTGCTCTGGAAGATCCTCAGAGGAGGAGTAATTATCTTGAGGATTCTGAGGCCTTTGAGGCTGGAGGTGAGGCTTTCCGTTGGGGAGCCTCAGACAGCAGTCACTATGAGGGAGCTGGCAGACGCAGGGTGGACTACATCCTGTACAGCAATCACAGGACACATATGCAACAGGTGGGTCACCCCCTATATGCATGGTGATTCCCTGGGCATTGAAATGTGTGGCTTTATTGAGAAGTGGCTGTGTGATGGGAATCTAATGTAGTCGTTACTATGAGGGAGCTGTCAAATGACAGTCAACCAAAGGAAAAATGTGAGGGATTCGGAATTACTGTTGTAATGAGATTCAAAGTTAGGCTATCAGATGTGGAGTCTCGGTTAAATTGTCAGAGTTGGCCTGACAGACTACATCCTTATAGAGTAACCGTACTTATATGATGTATGCAGCAGGTATAGGGCATGGTGTCTTTGCTGAGGTGTGAGGTTTCAGGCGAGGCTGCAGTGTGGAGTCTCAGTTAACAGGGCTGTGAAATTTCCCCTTTTAAGCAGATTTCCTCTTTGTTGTTGAAAATGTGGAATTTATTTTTCCCCTTTTGACGGACCAGATTTCATCTTTTTTCTTCCTTTCGTAATTAAAAGAGCCGATTTTTCCATTTTTTTTCTTTTTCTCTCGATGCGATAGCCAGGCCAATGTTTGCGCGTCCTCTTTCATGTACATAGATAAGGCACAGTGTACATGTACATGTAGGTTGAAGACTGATCAAGTTATAAGGGTCGCGATGCTGTCTGATGCCTTGGATACCTGCCCCTGTACATGGGGGGAAGGTGACAGACAAGATATATGTTACATACGAATCCGACTGAGCAAAACATATTTTAACTATAGAGTTTAATTCGGAGCTGTTCGTTCTTTTCTATCCATAGATCTGTGAGGAGTACAGCTTTGTCAGTCAGCTGGCCACATTAACTGATCACATTCCACTCAGCATGACATTTTCTTCAGCTATTGGCCCAGCAGCTATGCAGGAATGGCCCCAGGCTGTCACTCCAGACAGCGATGGTTCCCATTCCTGCAAGATAATGTATGAAACTACCGTTTGATAATTGGTGTAAGGCCGGCCATTGCGAGAGGAATCCTTGTTGGTCATTGTCATCCACTCCAGACCTTTTGTTTCACTTTCAATGGAAACTAAATGGTGTATAGTGTGTGGCTATTAGAAGTATCACATGTAGTTACTGGTATTTTGAATATTTCCTAGGAAAAAAACTTGTTCAGGATGAATAGAAATTAAGCCCAAGACATCTATGAATATGGTATGTGCCTGCTTGTGAGAGGGGTCCTTTTTATTTTAATATTTTTAAGCATTGGCTCCAATGGCATGGATGGAGGGAGGCAAGGGGGTTGTTACCCCCTCCCCTGTGGGGACTCTTACCTCCCTCGCCCCACCCTTTGAATATCGGGGGGGAGGGGGGGGGAGCATCGCCACACCATCTGTAGTGTACATGTACATATAGGTCGAGGACTGATCAAGTTATAAGGGTCGAGATGCTGTCTGATGCCTTGGATAGCTGCCCCTGTACATGGGGGGAAGGTGACAGACAAGATATATGTTACATATGAGTCCGACTGAGCAAAACATATTTAAACTATAGAGCTCAATTCGGAGCATCGCCACACCATCTGTAGTGTGTTGTGTGTTGATACATGTACATGTATATGTTACTTTAGTAGCTTCTCGAAAGAGCCATATTATACAAACTCAGTGGCATAGCCAAGGAGGGCATCTGCACCCCTATTGGCACTGCTGCCCCCCCCACTGAGAAGAGCCTTGCTATGCAACTCATTAGCTCACAATGGTTTTTAATTGGTATCCATTTATGGTTGCTAACAACCAACTGTATTTCACCATGTGAAGGCTATGCATGCAGCGCTTCCATTTCGATAAGCACTTTCCTGAATTTTTTCCCTTCAACATCCTGCTGAGTGAGCAGTATGGGTGGATCAATATGAATTACACAACCATGGTTGCTTTTTCCTTATTGGGAACCTTCTGGTTCTGTCTCTCACCAGGCATTGCTGCAGTACCAGGGGGGGTCCTGATTCGGCTGTATTAGGATTATACGGTAGCTGTGAGAACCCCCGTTGCTATTGCTTTCTCTACATAGTTTTAGTGACTTTGCAATTCTTATTTTACTTTGTTCATGATTCCTCTAGCTGCTAGATTAATGACTACTAAATAGCACCTCCAATTTCATAAGCAACACATATAGTCGGCAAACTTTCAGCATGGAGTTATAGGCAGCACTATTTGCCAGGGAAAATCCGGGGAGAATTTTTCTCTGGAAAATCACTCACTTTTCCAACCTAACCAAAGATAGTGCTGCAGATAAAATTCTGGAAATGGACTAAATTTACAATTTTGAATAACTTGCTGAAAAATCACAAAGGTTGGAGATCTATTTAATACCATGTTTTGTAGTGTTCAGTTGCGCTTTGTGCAAAAACTTACATAAGCCTATGCAAAAAGATCCCACCATGCGGTAAATCTGTCAGAAGGGACATTTTCGGATTGCAACATTTTGGTAAGGAGGCAGTGTCAGGGGATGGAAGAAAAATAAAATTCACTCTGATGAGTCAAAGTCACACATTGTTCTAATGGATTGGTATAAAAAAAGGAAACTGGCTATGATCCAGAGAAACATGAAATAAATGGACACTTCTCTGGCTTTGCATTGATACTGTAAATGGTGAATAATTAATTAGTCTCTTTTTTGACACTGTCACTGCAATAATGGAAAGTTCATTGGAAAAACATGAACTTGAAAAGTATCCCAAATTGATTTTTATATTTTGTCATTTGCCCCCCCCAAAAAAGGTGGATTGATCCATAATCAGAAAATGATAGAAAAGTAATGTGACCTAGATCTACTTGTGACATTTAACTAAGTCAATGGAAACACTTGATCAAAGTGTGAAATTCAGAAGAAGTGAGGCTCCAGTAACCCTTCAGGGTGTAAACTTATCTCACATAATGCAACTGGGAGAATGCATTAAGCTGTATACTTATACTGTGGTCATGTGTGGGGTAAGTGTGACCCGTGCTGTGGCCCCAAGCGACTTCGTAGTGTATGCTGTACTAATTTAAATGGAGTGATCGTTATTTTTTTGTGGGGGGTGGGTAATTAGAGTTTGATCTTTTGTGTTGGGATTGCTGTCATGGATGGAGGTCTCAGTGTATCAGCTGCTGATAACATTCTATTCGGCTACCCCAAATAAAATTACATCAACTTTGCCTTCTGCTTGTATTTTTGTAGAGGATAAAAATTGAAAACCATTCCTTATTTCCACCTGGCTACGTGGCTCCTTCCAAATAATGAAACACCTAGTGGTATTGGTCTGCAACTGTCCCTCAAGATTGTGACAGTTTGAAAGTTCATATTTCCTGGAGCAAAAAAAGAAAGCAAGGTAGCTTATTACACTAATTATCTGCGAAGGCAAAGATGAGTTCTGATGTTGTTAATAGGGAGTTCTTCCTGAGCCACATAATTTACATATCCATTATCATGGGCAAAGACCGGGCACAAAGTATGCTCTAGTATGCAAGCCTTTCAAAGCTTTGATAATGACAAAAAATGTACGGGCATCACTAGTGCTGGATGAGCACAATGAAGACAACCATGCGTGGCACAAATAATAACCTTTTTTTTTTCTATTTTCATGAATAATCACTTATTACCTTTGTCTTGATAATTACCAGAGTTTAATGGGGGATTTGTTGCAGTTTGATGAGAACTCATTGTATTTCTATATTTGTGTCTATCTAGTGTGGTTATCATTAAATCTTTGGTTTAATATTATTCCAAAGATAAAAACCAAAGATGCTCTAATGTATCAGTTTGTAATGGAACTTATTACTATCAGTTTTCAGGTGAGAATTCTTTATAAGTATTTGTATTTTCTATTTAAACCGTTTGGTAGTGTGGAGTTTAATCAGTGGATTATTTTTTTACTCAAATTTGCTTATTCTCATTTTATATTGTTCGATGTTTTGGTTACAATGTGCAATTTGCTGGTAAGTTGATCAAAATATTGTTCATCATTTGGTATTTAATGAATTTGTTTCTTTACATCAGTGTAACAAGAAGTGTAAATTTCAAATTATCAGTAATTTGTTACTCAAAACTTTTCAGTACTTTATTGAAATCAACTTTGTCTTGTTTGAAAGTACTTTTGCTAGTAACTTTCTACTTCAACATACTGTTTGTGTACATTTTGTTTGTTGGTTAATCTGAACCAGAAGATTTTTTTACATTATTTTGATACATTCTGATTGCTGGAATTTGATTTCATGTTCAAAATATAATCCAAAGATATCTGAAGTTTGGATATATTTTTATCCTATTTATCTGTACATGTGACAATATTCAGTATAAAACTATATTACAATGACTGTGTGCAATACGCAAGTCTGTCTGACACAATAGTATTCATTAATAGTGCAATTTGTTGAGAAAAAAAATATATATCATTTTCTGAAGTGTCATCAAATTGAGTTGCTGGTTCTTGTGTCCTTGTGTAATGTCATTGTTAATGTGAAGTAGAGAACTGCATGTACAATGGAACATTTTTGCTGATCAAGAGGGTTCCTGCGCAACACATCAGCTCTCACTGCCTTTTTGAAGAAAAAAAAAACAAACGGCAGTACATCTCATTGTGAATGGTTTTCTGCATTTATCGTATACATCATGCCTTGACATTTATTTTCAAAAAGTAGCAAAATAAAATTGTATTTCATTGATCTTTAGGAAAAAAATAGTTCCCATTTAATTCTTTTGTATATGGCATATTCAAAAAGAAACAATTTTTATGAACAAATGTATATCAATTTCATGGTCGTTATCAAGTCTCCAGGTATTTGCCTATTAAAGACATGAACACAAGTTAACTCCAAATACGTTAAACATTAAATTTTAGATTGAATCTAAAGCTTTAAAACCTACTGTTTTGAGAGAAAAAGATTACTGTTTGTTATAGATGACGTGCCCTAGGATGTTTTGCCAAGCCTCGGTATACAACTGGGCTTGACCCACTTTGCCTAACCATGACAATACACTGACATTTACAACTTTATTTTATAATATTATACATCTCAATATTTTAAGTAAGAAGTATTCTGTAGGTTTGCTGTGGCCTGCAGGAAGTCAGTGCCAAGTGACAAGAAAACACATTTTTGCAGACTCTTAGCATGTAATCATTTTTGAGACTTAGTGGAGACAAAATGCTTTATTCTCCACAAGAGTCATTGGATTTGGTCAAAAAAAAAGGAATAATTTTAAGAATTTTTTGTATATCCTCAGATCATAACCACAGTTCTTATTGGTTGGTAGCATCCTCAAAAACAAAATAAAGCTATTAATAGCATGTGCTAGTAATGTGCACATATGCCTTAGTACTGATGTTCAAGGCACTGCATTATCCTTGCTCACAGGGCAAAGCATCCCTACATATTCACCCATATAACAAGTCCCATAAGCCTTTTAGAAGCATGGAGGACACAAGGAGGGCGCTATTTCAAGTGAGTAGTTTTGGAGCAAACAGATTTTACCCAAACCAAATACCCCCATCCTATTGTGTCCGCCATGCTTCTAAAAGGCTAATGGGAGTATACAGTGGGTATTCGGGTACAAAATGCTACTCGATCATCTCTGGCCTCACAAGTGCTCACTTATCCTCGGTGGAGAGAGTAGAGGCACAATGGGCCAACCTGACACACCTAGTGCAGATTCGTGAACAGATGAGGTCCACGCTGTGGATTAAGCCATGTCCACAGGCATTGTGGGGTAAACGTTGTTTGTGAAGTGAAAAGAACAGGAACAGCCAACAAAACTATTCACAAAAAAATAACTATTTTCCTGACTTTTCTGAGATGCATGAAAACAGAATTATCCACGGTGGGTCAGTAACGTAAACAAGTGATTATGCCCAGCGGATAGATTTGAAACTTCCCCCATCTTCTGAGTGAAACTTACGTAACTCAACCACTAGGCAACACGTCCAACGTGCTACTTTACAAAACAATTTCATTGCATTGTGGTTGCTTACTGGGCAAAATTCAGAGTGAGACTTTCAGCTCTATAGATAACAACACTGATTGCACAGGACCTGTCAGTCATTATTAAATTCAATTTACATTGCCTATTTCTTTGGCCACAAGGCAATATTTTAACATTTGTGAAATAAATGCTACTTTATGCAAAGATCAAAACAATTACGCGAGTATCTACTCCGTGACCAAGCACTCCTACATTGGCTGAGCTGAGATGATAATCTTTAGTATGGCACTGGGTATGTTCAGAGACAAACTGTAGTCCAACTATTTCAAAGTCTCACGGTCTTATTTAACTTTCACTCTTGTAGTCATAAATCATTCATATATTGACCTTGTGTATAATTTGATATATACACTGCAAAACAGAAATAAATGTCAATGATTATTTCTGTTTTGCAAAAAACAAACTACTAGTCCGTGACTTCTTAGCAATGTGGGGGGGGGGCAAGATGGGCAAGTTGGTCCCCCCACATTGCCAATTTTTTTAGGGCTTGAAATCACCAGTATTTTAGAAATGATACGACCACTTTCCCTTTGTGTGAGTGGGCAGGGGAGGATGAGGATTTTTTCAAGGATGAGAAAAAAAAGGCAAAATTTTTGGCAAAATGTGCTCCCCTTCCCCACCCAAGGCCTGGACATGCCATGGAATACAGTACCGCTCGAACAACATAGTTGAACTGTCAATATACTTAACCCAAAAGTGACATCGAATACTTTTCATAGCCAGAAAAAGTGTATAATGGAGTTGTAAGAAAAATCTGTCGCTCAAGCCCTTTAATTTACAAGAACGATTTTTGATAAAAAAACCGACCAACCATGCCATGGGCATGTCACAGAAAAGGAGTTTAACAAGTACCACTGTCCTGTACAACTTGATGCCACTTTCCTTGATCCGAGTGTAAATGTGCATAAATAGCCAGGGTAGCGTACATATTACAAATTGTTGGTCTGCTGAAACCACAGAGTGAGAAGTCAGATGGTATGCTGCCCTTACACCAACGCGACGCTATCCATCGCTGCATTGCCGATTGAAATGCCCCCCTCGGCAACGTTGACACTGTGTGATTTCATGTAGTAACCGGTAGTTTTATTCAGAAGTATTTGATCTCCATGGCTGTTGAGGAAAAAAAAAACGAAACAATGATATTCATTAACTGTATATGGACTATGTAGAATTCACTGAAAATAGCCCATTTTCCATCAATGAGACACAATTTGGCATTGCGATACATGAAAACAGGTCATTTCCCAAATTTTTCAAAATGGGGTATCTCCTAATGCGAATCGTAAACCGCTGCTTTCAACAATTAAATGTTACTTTGGCTATGTCTCTCCTCCAAACTTTATGAAACAAACCCCAGGAATGTCCTCTCCTTGTACAGGGCTGAGAGCCTTGACAGAAGGGCCACAGGGAATGCCTTGTGCAGGGACTGTACCTCACTATGACCCCAAATGGTCCGTACTCTGTCACCATGTCGGACGCTTGGTGTGCCCGCGGCCCCGAAACCACGTAATTCTTGAAAACCTGTCCATGGATCTTTTCCATAAGGATGTACGCTCCACGCTCCTCCTTCCCACTCAGTCTCTTAAGCTCCGCCTTCAGCTCACTATCGTACAGATTGTTTCCTGCATGAAGAAAAAAGATGAGTTTGTAAAGCCATTAATACGACTTCGAAATGGACAAGTTCGACTCTATAGCTGTGCAGCATGGAAAATGAATAGAAGCCATGACAGGAAGCTGGACTCGTTTAAGTACAAATGTTTGAAGAAGATTAGGCAAATATGGTGTCCCAACATTATGTCAATGGGCAAACCGAGCATCGTAACTCAAGCTAACCCAATAAGCCAGGAAGTAAAATGGGAGATGGTGAAATTAGAATGGCAAAGCCTTGACAAGGGAAGAAAACATCACTAGAGATTTGCCTGAACTTGGCGGCCTGAAGATGTGAGGAAAGTTGACAAAGGAAAAAGTAGCAATGAAGAAAAGAAAAGAAATCATATTAGATCCATAATGGAATGCGGCAAGAAATCTTGTCACACAGGAAATATGGAAACTGAGCATGGAGGTCTTATGTCAAAGCCAAGTGGCGCGAACAGGAGAGGTTGGCAAGGCAACTGGAAGGAAATGGACAAATTCACTGGCTTCTAAGAAGCATACGTGTCTCAAACTAAATAACACGTGGAATATTCCAATTTGAGCACAAGCCACTCTTTGAACAATAGCAACAAAATCCTGCCGGGCGACACAAAATAAACAATAGACACAGGAAGTGCAACTCATTTTCAAGACATGTATTGTCCAATTTTCATTGGCATGTAGTTGTGCAGTCGTTTACGACGGCGAGGTACTTGCAGCTGAAATGGCTGCCTAATCTGATTTGTTTTTGTAGGTCAGGGCTTTTGCACAAAGCAGATAAATGGTTAGACTGGGAATAATAGATGTTGCTTTGTAATGAACACAGGCGTGCATGGCAAACGCACACACATGTATGTTAGCATTATTATTAGCGTGGACATTACTTCAAATTCTCAGTGAAAACACTCACTTTTTCTTGCACTGTGAACACTCTAAAATGGGATTTTTGTTACCAGTTTCTTCGACTGTTCCTCTCCCTTTTGGCAACAAAACCTGACCACAAAATGCCTTTAAAGCTGTCTTTCAGAGCGGGACAAGCATTGTGTGGACCCAAAGAGTATGTGAGGACATTTTTTTTTCTCATGTCCACACAAGCAATAGCGCACTTGTATACACACACCACACAAAATCCATTAAACCCACACAAAATCCATTATTTATGCAGCTGCATTATTCAAAATCTGCATTATTCATGCAGCATCAAAACCTTGCAATATGTCTACAAGAAATAGAAACAGATGATCCAACATTAATAAATACGTCAACAATGTACAACTTGACCCTGTTTTAACACTTGATAATGCCTGCTGAGAAGTGATAATGCCTGCTGCGTAAATCACCTGCTGACATCTGGATACGAGACTGATTCTGATTGGTAAATAGTCTAATAGTCTGTGTGCACGTGGCTTGCCAAGCGCATGCCAAGTCCATATAATGATATTCTTTTGGACAACTTGTGCAAAGAATATACCAGTTGACAGGGATGTTTGGGAGAATGCAAGTAAAAGTCCTGAACAAAACCATTGGAAATCCATCTCATATTGACTTCTTTTGACCGACTAAAAAGGTATTTATGAATGGGAATAATTATGTGTTTGGCTGGTCTTACCGGCTCAGGAGACTGAATGCTGATAATGCCCTCACCTGCAGCACAGGTATTAGTCTGGTCCATAAATGCAGTCAGTCTTACATGCATATTTCAGACTATCCAAGCCCATTTTTATTCCCTCATTAAAACCACAATTTTAAATTGTCCCTGGTGGAATGAACAAAGAAATGTCAAAATGAATTGAATTCTTAAAACATGAGTACAAAAACCAGAAAAAACTTCAGCCCGCACTTCCAGAAGTCTGCAAAAAATTTGTCCAGTACAAATTAAGAAAAAAACAACTAAAGAAGTCTGAAAGAAATCTGCCAGATCAACAGTATTTGAATATGGACTATATGAGCAGGTTTTTTACCTCCGCCTTCTCTCTGTGGCTTCAAGACGTATCTCTCGGGGTTCTGGATGCCAATAACAGCTGCTGCATCACCCTCCTCTGTCTACAATATAAATCCAATAATATTCAGAAGATTTTTTTCATTACATTGCTTTATACTGAAATCAGATTGAATTTAAGATGGAGTTACCATTTTGGGATTGATAAAGGTACATGTATACAAATACAGTCTTTGAAATGTGTCAACTTTTTTGACCATGTGAAAAAAGCGATAATTGTGAATTATAATTGTATAGAATAATTTTTTATAATTGTATAAGTTTGGCAGTTACAACTATGGAGGTTTAGCAGTAAAGACTGTAAATTATTTTTCTGAGTGTACAAAAACAGCTTGAAGAATAGGTAAACTGATGATGGTTGTTTATGAATCAAATGTATAGTTAGATCAAATAGAACTAATCGCCCTAACACTCTCAAATCCTTTGATTTCAATATGATTTTACATACACCCTAGGGGGTTAGGGTTAAGCTTTGAGTTGTCACTTTAAACCATGTGTATTTGGGTGTAAAGTCCTTTGGTTAAAGCTGCTACACCTGGCAAAGTTTTAGGCACTCATTAGAGTGTGACTGTCACACCCATGTACATTTAATCAGCTGAAACATGCAGACAGTTCAAGCACAAACTGTCACACAGACTACGTGCATGAATGTGTCTAGCCGACTGGTATTGGTCACTAAGATCCTATGGGTGCGATACCTTCCAATTAAAAATTTTTGTGAGAGCAAAATAAATAAGTTTTGGTGAGTGACTTGTCGCTTAGTGGCAAGCTACTCTGGTACGAACTCTCCCAGGGTACCAAGGCCCTCTTAATTTGCTCTCCAGTCTAGAGAGGGCCAACTGAAGTTAGCCAATGCCAGTGATTATCAATACCAATTTGGCTGTAGATGTGCCGAGGTGGAATCACTGCCGTCACGAACCCTAAAAGCCAGATTTATTCTGTGTGATTCACTGAATGATGATAGGTTGTTGAAAACCTGCCAAGTGTGAAATGATTACTACTTAAAGTGGTTGTGGTTTATACAGCTTGCAAAGAGAAAAACTTGCGTCGTATCCAGGTTCCAGGTCAATATATCATTTCACCACAAGTTGGCATAATTAAGTCTACACTAGAACTAGTCCGTTTGAGGATCCCAACAGTGTAGAGAAATGAAATTGTTCTGGGTCAAAAACATGATGGACAAATCCAAACAACAAAGGAAGGAAATCAAGGGAACCATATATTTTGGTTTCCGTCAGCCTCTAAGAGCAACAGATTCTCAGTTTGGAAGTACTTCTTTTAAAAGTGTGTAGTTTAGTTTTGGTACCCTGTTAATGTTTTCTTTTGGGGGGACCGACAAACAAAAAAATGTATCAGCGCCTAGAAGAGCTGGGTTATTTTGGCCCAGCTCACAGCTGAGGGGGGGAGGGGCGATTCCACCTGCTAAAAACTCGACTGTGTCTCGCTCGATCTTTGGAAACTCTGCATGCATGTAAGGACACTCCTTATCATTATAACTGTGAAGTTTGAACTCAGTTGAACATATGGTTTTGTTGTTACAGTCACGTAAATTTCAAGGCTACATGTGTGCCATTCTGCATGCATTAAGCACCGCAGTGGAAAAAGAATAATATTTTTTGGCTGACCTGTCTGGGAAAAATGTGCACTGCGCAAGAACAGTATGTTCAGTTGTCACAAAATTGGTGTCCAAATGACCACAAAGAGTTACTCTAAAAACTCCTAAAGGCTCAATTCCTGTGGCAATATCGGACAAAAAGGTAGAGGGGGCGGATTCTGCTCCCTCCCCCAGCTCTTTTAGGGTTAAGAAATAATAAAATTTAAAATCCTTCTCTCTCTGAAACGTGACGCACAAGGCCCAGGTCATACTGATGCACAAACGTGCTCCTGATCCAGGCAATGGCCTCAGTGTCATCCAGGAATCGCTCCAGGACTCCAGGCTTGGACAGCTGCTGCTGGATCTTCTTTGTTCCGGCCAGGTGCCAGTTGATGGACGGGCAGGTCACGGCTAGAGATCGCTCCATCAATAACCTTGCTTTCCACTCCTGTTCGAGACAAGAGTTGCAGTTTTACTGGACCTGATAATAGCTGGCTTTTCTGGAGGCTCTGAACGATGTTAAGACGCCAGCTGGCTAACAGACAGCTAAGCTTTTCTTTTTATAGTTTTTCTCTGAAACGGGAATGCGTGGAGACTTTATAAAGGGAAAATTGGGAAAGGGACATAAAATGTTACAAGTGCCGCACATAAAACAGGATTACTGCATTGTCAAAAAGCAACATACTACATTTTTTCGTCAAAAATGTAATTGAGAGAAAAAACAACTGCTATCATTCACCAATTCAGATACCATGTTAAAAACTCTCGACATTTCAAAGAGATATTGAAATTACATGAGACTGATGTCACTCACCGTTTCGGTTGGGTAGTTGGACGGAGCATAGCCTATCCTAAAATACACAAAGGCAATCTCCTTACCATCCCTGAAATCAAAGATAAATAAAATATTTTTTCAAGGACGTTATCACATCCCCCAAAAAGCAGAATAATAATACACCCCTCCTCACCCTGAAGAGGACTGCCCTGTGTATCCAAGTTCAATTGTTCCACCATACAAATAGTTCTCTAAAGAACAGATATGTGTTTTTGGATGAATACAAATTTTGCCTGCAAACAATTAATGAATATAACGTGACAAGAAAGGCAAATGCCATACAATTATCTTCGTACTTAAGCTTTACTCTACTAGTATTTGTTATCAAGCAGACATTAAGAGATGATTATGACAATGGAATAACAAAACACCCTCACATGAAAAGTCTCCTGTTTTGATCGACTGTCGCCCTCTGCCCAACATCTGTCAGTGTCCTTCGCATGACCTTGATGGCCGGGTTGTACAACCTTATGGTGTGCTCAAGCCAGCAATGATCAAAGACATTATACTCCGCAGAGGAGACTAGGAACAAGACCCAGGCACTGTAGCGAAGAGAAAAAAGAAATTTGTGCCCAATTAGGTAAAGTGAAACAATATCATATGATTTGACATTCTTGAAGTAATGCAAGCCTGGCTACTGACCCAAGCTGATCAGGCTGCAAAATGGTAGCGTAAAATTAATGGTAGTAGCATCAACCGATTTCATGATATGATCTCCCCAGGCTTCTACTTTTTTAGTGAGAAAATGTTTCTCAAATATGAATTGAAAACAGAAAAAAAAGACCTTAACCACTTCCTGCCGCGGCAGGTATCAATGTCGTTGATGCTGGGCCAGGATATTTATCATTTTTTTCTGTTTCTTCATTTACTGGACACTTACAAACATGTGAAGGACTGTCTGGTGTCCACCCTAGCCTGACAGACAATCTATTGACGCCTGAGTATTTCAGCCAGGCCTTCAGCGTTATAAAAAAAGCCCAGATTGTGCGGTGTTATATAACTTTCTTTTGTTCATGAAAATGGCTCAGTGTGCTGCTGACCTCTTTTAAATAGGGGCCAGATTAGCACGCAGCGGTGCTGTGTAGCTCATCGCTGCGGTGGTGGAGCGCTTTTGTCCCCGGTGGTAATCCACTTGCTCTAAATGCCCCAAACTGTGGTATACTGTTTCAAAACAAGGCTGGATTATCTCCACTTTTGAGAGTGAAAACTTCGGTGATTCCCAGCGGCCTGGTCTTTTGTTCCGAGTACGGTCTTTTGTTACAAGGCCCTGTTCCCTCCATATGCAGCAAGGTATGAGACGGAGAGAACCCCCCCCTGCTTTGTGTTGGTCATTGTCTCGCAGGAATCTGGGGAATTCCTTTCAGACATCTTGGGGGATGTATTAAGTAACAATAGTCTGGAATGTGTATAGGGATTGGACATGTTGGGGGGTACCCCTCGGTCTCATTTCTTGCTGGGTATAGTTCCCTCTGTCTGAGTTCAAAGACCCTGGCCACGCATATAAAGCATATGTGTCCAGATCCAGAATCCCCAGCAGGAAGTGATTAAATTGCCTGCAGTACGCAGTAGAGAGTCATTGCATTCTCTGCCATATCGTAGTATTCACAGCATACACCGGTCTCCATAGAAGACATTTTGTGCTCCATGCACTAGACACGAATTACAGTAGGGCCAAATAAAAGTATATAATAACGGTGGCACAAAGTCTTAGGAAATTCCTACATCTGTGATTTGTTTGACTCTCTGATCAGAAAAAGGCACTGATAAGTGGGAATAGTGATGTACTAGAACAGGTTATTTGTGACGTTTGAAACTATCCAGCACACCACATCTGAACATTTCTGAAATCACCTCAGCTCTCCGGGGAGTGTACAGCTCAATATTTGTACTGCCATTTTAGGAGAAAATGCTACAATATGATTACCATTCCAGACAATATCCATTTTTATACAACTGAGCAGAGAGAGATACACGGGGGTTAAGTGACTTCCTCAAGGTCACAACACATAACCATTTCTTAGGGCTTGAACTGTAACCCCACAGCCGCAAGCCCTAACCACAAGGCCGTGTATCTCCCTTGTTTAGAGGGCCCACATACTTTGGCCGTCCATAGAGTTCCCATGCCTTTGCTGCTCCCTCGCCAATCGCCATGACAGCTTTGTTGCCAGCCAACTCCGCCTTCATCTCATTGCACAGTCCCACGTTATACCTGGCAGTACAATTCAGTTCACTGAAATTCAGTCGAAGTGGCATACACGGATGGGATAATGGACTTATCTCTGAGCTGTGTTCTCAAGAGTGAGATTTGGATTCAAGCAAGCATCTGACATATTCAGCTTCAATACCACATAACTTACTTCTGTGGGTGCACAGATGTAAAGCAGTGTAAAGTAGTCAGTAGTAAAGTAGTCTGTTAATAAATGTACATACATATTAACCCTCCTTTGGTTTTACAGCACAAATGTGCACAAATGCCCACAGTCAGTGGTGAGCATGTATTTTCTATATACATCTATATGTACACAGTAGGTTGCCAGCACAAAATGAAAGGTCTTTTGTGCAGTCCTCTTCACTGCATTTGGTTTACTGCACAATGATGCACATGAAACAGTGAGGCACAGTTGTTGGGCAGCACAAAAGTGCAATCTGATATTCCTGTGAGGGATAGTTGGTGCAGTGCACAACACAACACAGCTGTGCTTCATTGTGGTGTTTACCAAGTGACCCAAAGAGTGACTTCTGCATAGAAGGGTTAATTAACCTTTTACTCTATGTAGAATGGAAATCACTAACCATTAAAAGTATGGCCTACATGTACTTCAGTTTTCGCCAACACGACGAAATGGCAGTTACAATGGTTCTGACACACAACTAGGTGACTCATCATACACAGACTTTGTGGTGAAATATCAGCCAGTTTGTGGTATTCCAACTCTTAATGTCACTTTATCTGTGGTGCAACCCAAGAATGAGTCATTTGGGTATTTCAAAACGCAAAGTTGGTCAAGAACAAAGCACCTGACATCAGGGCAGTTCAAACATGTTCAGTGCATGCGGGTCGGTGTATGGCCGCACTGACATGGCTGACCTTCAGCACACACATACAGCAGTTTCCAAAAGACCTAAGGTGCTTCGTTTTGAGCAAGCACCATGCGCCTGCAACGTCAACTGGCTCCCTGAGGATGAGGTCAAGATGTACCTGTGAAGGTCAGCTATCTGCATACCAATGCCACCCATGCCTGCCGCGATGGTGTTGATTTCAACTTGTTTGAAGGCTAACTCGGGCCCCGTCGTATCCACCATATAATCTGGACGTACCACACACATCGATATGGGCTAGAAAAAAAGCAAAATATAAGGTGAATTAGAACAAGCAAGTGAGACGGGTTGGGCAGGTGAATTCATCAAGCCTTTCTGATATCAACCTGTCAGAAAATTCTTACCTTCCTCAGTCCTTCACTTTCCACTTGTTGATACAGGTCCATCAATCTGGATGTGAAATCGTCCACAGCAATAGTGCTAATGAGTAAAAAGGGAAAACTTTGGTTAAGATTGAAGTAAATATGAACTTGCATTTAGATATTCCATAGCCTTTGCTACCAGCCCAAAGTTGAAATGCACGGTAACCAGCACAAGCTGCTGACACGAGTTGCTTATTTACACAATTTCCACTAGCCAAAATTGTTGTAAAAAGCTACATTTTCTAAAATACTGTGCCTTTTGAGTGAAGTCATGAGGAACTCCTTATCTGTAGCTACCCTGAGCATCAAAATGTTGATGCTGTCTTGCATCTGATTTGCCACTTCATACAATCCATGAGGCAACGGAGAAGGGAATAGTGTGTGGGGCACGTAGGTCACAATCTCGGAGGAATCCAGACTACCAACTGCTCTCTTCAGTATCCCGTGCATTAGCGCATAGTGCTTGGAGCAGTCAGTGAGGTAGTCCAGGGTGTCAGTCTCCAGTGACGGCAGGTGGTACTTTGCAGTTTCGTCACCCATCCTGATGGAGTGTCTTTTCTGCAAAATGGAAGAATTCAGAGGATTCAGGGTGTATGGCAAAAGTGCCTGGCTGATTTCGAAGGATGCCATACGTGAAGGTCATGGATCAGACCTTATGTTGTTTGTGCTTAGTTAAGCACAAGTTCGGCCCGATATGTTTTTTTGAATCACTGCATAGCTCAAGAGTGCCATTTGAATTGCCTCAACATAGTGACAGGAATTGCAGGAGGATTTTGAAGGATTTGGGCAGTTAGACACACCTTCAAATGACATTTTCAAGAAATTTGGAGGATTTGGGTTGAATGCAATTTTTTCAAGTTGAAAACAGGAGGATTTCGGAGGATTCAAGATGATTCCTAGTAAAAAGGCCTAGGGGGTTAGGGTTAAGTGTGATCACATGACTAAGTGTTTAAGATGTGCAGCACTAGAGCGCTGGTCCTCAGGGCCTAGGGTCAAGAACCACAGAGGATGCGGACATCACTAATTTACCCCTGAAGTACACATGTACTTAGAAAGCCATTAGAAAAGCCATTAGAAAGTGATAACATATCCTAAAAAGCCAATTTTAGTTGGGAAAATATTGAAGTACTTACTTAGAAAACATTTAGAATTTTTCAGATCAGTATTACAGGATTTGTTCACAGTGTGTCACGTACATGTAACATCCGTATATGGAACTCTTTCTCAACTTGGTTTCCCATAGGGCCGCTCGAAACCAAACTTGAAGACCACTTCCTGTATGCTCTATGCTGTGAACACATGCAGGTTGGCAGAGGACATTTGGTTGCATGTTTATGTCATGAAACGCGACCTACGCCTGCATCTCATAGGAGCCAGTTTAGTATTCTGACTGCGCATGCCTAAATGGAGCGTCCAAGGTAATTTGGACGTAAGATGCGCAATACGAGATGACAGGTATGAGATGCTAGATATGAGATATCAGATGCGAGACGTAAAATGTGAGATGGCAGATGCAAGATGCATCAGGGGAGATGCAAGGTGTGAGATGCGAGACACAAGATGGTATACAAATATAACACCATACCAGATGAACAGATTTGTCAGTGTCACAATAAAATGTTTAAGTTCCCAAAAGACGCGCAGCGCGTGTTCAGTTGCTGTATAACTAACTGTAAAAGCATTTTACAACCTGTTCACAGATGGAACAAGCCCCATAGGCCTGTCGACATCACTTGACACCCTGTCTCCAAACCCAACTACCATGGAGGCCTCTATATGCCATGTATGACTGTGGCTGGTCTAAAAAATGTCTATTTTCCAGGAAATTCTAGCTAAGTAGGCTCCACAGTAAATATTGCTAACTGGACCAACTTCAAAAAGCTCATTATTTTTCCTTCTCCATACATTTGACATTTTAGGATAATGTAAGCCTAATAGACCGATTGCGTCTACTAAATCACGTGACCTATAGTGGGTATCAACCCCATAGCAATGTGTGTTTTGAGTGTTGTTAGCAAACAATACAGCAAAGCTACGGAATAGCACCCAGCACATCAGTAGTCCGAGTACGGTGCTTACAGTCGGCTTTATTTTTGGTAACTGTTACTTATGACACACTTTGATTTGGGTGGACGCTGTGTTTGTTGCTATCTAATACCCACTATAGGTCACGTGACTTAACTGGCGCAATCGGTCTAATGCTATCACTTTCTGGCAGCTGCCACAAGTAGGGCTACAGTGCATGTCCCTGTGTGGAAAAAGCAGTGAAAGGCCTATGGGGGGGTCCTACATGTATGGAATTCTTCCCAAATTGGGTCCTACATGTATGGAATTCTTCCCAAATTGGATAGCCAGATAGTTTATGGCAGCAGCAGCATGTTTCTGGTTAACCTGGCAGGTGGTTGTGATCAAAAATCATAAAGTGCCGCATAGTGGCACAAGATGGAGAACTACACAATGAATATGTGTAAAATGTTGTAATCGCATCCATGGGTGCCATTGGAGTTGGTAATACACCTGCACAGTGTATGTTAATGCAACAGGCACAGCTGCTGTGACATGAACGCACATGCACACCTGGAGGGCCTGTATCTGTTGCATTGACGTGCACTGCACAGACATATTCCTAACTCGAATAGCAACGATGGTGATAACACCTTTTTTGGCAGCGTTCTCCATCTTGCGCCACTATGCTGCACTATCCAGTTCGTAAGTGTGACACCACTTCATTTTAAACCATGCTCACTGCATATATATGCACTGCACAAAGTTACACGCACTGACAAAATTGATCACCGTTTACATGGAACCATGGGACTGGAAGTTAATGCGCAACATCAGTGATCCTCCAATGGGAGCCTACAGATCGTGGCGTGCCCGCCTCTGTGATGAAGTCACTTACGACCCGAATACGATGTTTGGTTGGGATGTGGGATGGGCATGTCACTGGTAGCCGAGGTTGGACGTTACGCCCTTTTGCTGGAAAGCATGATCACAGCAGAAAAAATGCTCCCGGCAAAAGAGTGTAAGAAACACACTCTCTTTATTTAGTAAAAATGCATAAATTTACTCCAAAATCAACACAGGCTGTACAAAAAGCAAACATTGAACAACATTATTAAACCACTTGGGACAAATTCGTAAAAGTTTATTAAAAAAGAAATCTTTACACACATCATTAAAATAAAACAGTTGCATACATACGTCCTTTTGCCAGGAAAGTTATTTGCAGTTGATAATACTTCCTGGCAAAAGGGCATATGCCTGAGCGCTTATGCCCTTCTTCCAAGCACACAATGAAATGTACATGTAGACCAAAGATTGTATAGCATCGCAAGATAGAAAACTACGCTGTGAATATGCGTAAAACACTGTTATCCCCCGGGAGCCATTTGGGTGTGAATATGCTATGTTAATGTAACCATGTAACAAGTGCAGGTGCTGTGACTAGGCATGCACACCTGGTATGCCTGCACTTAATAGACTCATGCATTAACATTCATACTCGAATGGTGCCCATGGTGATAGGACATGGACAGATGCAGGAGATGGTAAGAACACCTCCATGGCAATAACACCTTCTTGGCAGAGTTCTCCATCTTGCGCCACTTTGCAGCACTATACGGGGCACTTTGATGTTGACAACATCCACTAGGCTACCGACAAGTCATTTGCATGAATGGTGCCAGCACTGATCATGCATAGGCCTACTTTTTGTCATAGTGAATTCGCATGCCATGAAAAAGTGACACGATTAACTGATAGACTTCCACGTTTCAAGAGTCTCTTCCATTAACACCAAGTAGGATGGATTACGCCATTAGGAAAAAATGTTGCATCCTGACTCCACTTCAGCAGTTGTGTACAAAGTCTATGGGGAGTGAAGAGAACTTTCGAAGTAGCTAGGCCTAGGCCAACAACATTGGTAGGGCCTAATAAATGCTTCTCAGTCCAGAATTCCTTTCTTTCCAGCATTTCTTTAATTACTGACTTTTATTGAGATGATATATGATGACAAAAGTGGAGTCAGGATGCAATATTTTTTTCCTCTATTATCGTGGTAGTTTACATCCAGAACTGTGGGGTCCGACGTCCGCCCCGCCCCATGCCGCTCCCAGTCGGAGCGTGGCGGACGTCGGACCCCACAGTTGAGTTCTGGGGGATCACATTTCCCAATAGAAATAAAGATTGCTCGCTCACCTTCCTAAATTATTCTATCGTTTCTGTTGTTTAACTCTTACTTTTTAACTTGATTCATAAATTTTGTTTGTGGTTCAATTTATTTTCTTCTACGATAGCTTAGAAAATCTGGTTGCGCACCGTATACAAGCAGAGTCGGAGTCTGTGTCCTTACTCCATGTATTATCGCGGTCTCGAGAAATGGTTTCTACGATGGCCTTTAAAGCACTTTGTTTGTAAATAAAGAAAGACAAAAAGTGTGGTTTTGTTTTCAGAGGAAACAAAATATCCTCATTTTTGTGACAATGTTCAATTTGACCTGTGATTGACTCCATTTCCCCCGTCTTCTCCTTAAAGAACCCATACATGTACGCCGACAGAAAACGTGCACTGCGTCACCTCCCGCAGCGCGCGCACTCGGTGTCGGTCATCACTTCGCCCCAAACCACTTCGCCCCTCATCACTTCGCGCCATACATTCGCCCCATTTCCACTTCGCCCCATCGATTATAGTTCATTCTTTTTCTTAGTGGTAATAGAGGCGTAGGCCTACTTGAAGATGCAACAAATAAAAACATCGACATTTTAGCAACCAAATAACGGTGGGAGAATCCAACTTGCAAAGGCCAAAACAATACCGGCTTCCGATTTCCCGACCGACCCTAATTTTTCGGTGAGACCCTAAAATTGTTCATGATAAGCAACTTAGAGAAAACTAATTTTAAAAAAATAAGAACGAAAAATAAATACACCCTGTTTCTTTTCTGTCTTCACAAACAACTCAGAACAACTTTTTTCTCACCATAACGCTTGTGTTTACCCGGTTTTCCTAGGCACATTTGCAACATGTAAAAAGCAATTTCTGTTAACATAACGGGTTCTCTTCGTGATTCCCTGTCGCTGAGGGGTCACGTATGTTCACACCCATGCCCTGGTGGCTTTGTGCACTAAGTTGAGAGCTAGCGCATGCGTACTCGATCACTTTACTGTGGATTTCGAGGCATGCAGGCGACGTCGAACATGATCGTTCTGACATTTCTTCTCGCAGATGAATATCATAATTATTTTTTAACAAAACACAACCAAATAAAGTTCACGAAGATAACCTGATAACTATGAGAAATGGATTAGACAACATTAAACCGCAGTATTATATGAACCAAGCTGCCCAAAATTTGAAACAAATTTTGAAAAAGTGATTTTTACAAAATAAACTCAATCAGATTGGAAAGAAAATACATCCATGGTTTCTTCCCTTTTAAAACAACTTCTCCAGTTTATCGAAACAAACTAGATAAAGTGCCGTGTGTATTGATGTCTAATAAAATCATCAGTAGTATTTTCAAGCTATTGCGAATTAAATATCTTGCACGAGAATCAAGTTGTCCGTAGTAGTTACGTGCGTTGATGGAGTACATGTACTCATGGACTGCACATGACCATGTACATATACTGTACATGTACATGTACACGAAATTGCAGGTGTGCAATTTCGTAAAACCATGGCCGACCTGTCGACAGAGTATGGAACGCCAAAGAGGCAAAAACGTATGGAACGCCAAAGAGGCAAAAACTTGGAGACAATACATCGATTGTTCTTCAACATCGATCGATCGTTCCCCTACATCGATCGATCATTCTTCTACATCGATAGATCGTTCCCTACATCGATCGATCGATCCCTTTTGATCGATGAAAAAGAGCGATGAAGAAAGACCGATGAAGCTACATCGATGCCAACGTTACGTTGTAGCATTCCCCCCCTGTAAAAATAAGGACACTTGCATCTACAGTAGATCCCATGTACATTTTTCCCAGCAGTAGATTAGGAGCCTTTAACTTTTGACTCTGTAATGTCAAGCCTCCTAATTGATTTAAGAGCACTCCTACACAAGGACCCACTTTTATTGCTCCTGCCTTCTTACCACATTCCTCTGGTAAACTTCTGGTCTAGGATTTATTACTTTATGATTAGATTTACCTAGTTCTTCTGGCCTGTGTTCCCAACCCTGTTTTTACCACTTGGCCATTTTTAGCCAGTCTCATCACAACCACTCTCCAAGCAACATCTCTACGCGCAGTACTCCAGTCTCATCATAACCACTCTCCAAGCTACATCTCTACGCGCAGTACTCCCACTCTCTCTTGTACACGCTGTAAAATAGTTTAGAATAAAAGTTCCTTTCTCAAAAGTTAGTACCTGTTGTCAACATTGTTCCTTTTTATACAACACTTCTAAATTGGTGACCCAGACGTGATTTGAACATGCCACTCAAAGAAACACCACCGGTGGGCTCGACTGCCACACCCATGAAGGCTGCAGTTAGCCTGGAACTACCTCAGTACTGGCCAGCAGATCCACATGTATGGTTTGCTCAGGTGGAGGCCCAGTTTGCCACAAGAGGGATCAACACCGAGAAAACGAAATACAACCATATCATTTCAGTTCTCACCCCGTCAATTGCCTAGGAAGTCAGGGACACCCTCCTAAATCCTCAACAAGACACCCCTTACAAAACCCTGCTTGAGGAGCTGATCAAAAGAACAACGGCAACTGAATAAAAACGACTACAGCAGCTCCTGACAGACGAGGTACTTGGCGATCGTAAGCCGACGCAGGTACTGCGGCGGATGCGCCAACTCCTCGGTGACAGAGTACTGGAAGACTCGATCCTGCGCCATCTGACCCGAAGCATCTGACATGACGCACAGAGGCGCGTTTGGCTTTGGATGAGCGAGGAGAGTGGCATTGGTGAGGGCAGATTTGATCGCTTGAAATGCAGCCATAGCAGTGTCACTCCAAGGCAACGGTGCCGATTTCTTTCCTGCATTAGTGAGCAGATCAGTGAGTGGCTGGAGGACTTGCGAACAATGAGGAATGAAGCGGCGGTAGAAGTTAACTAGTCCGAGAAATTCGCGCAGTTTGGTCAGAGTAGTTGGCTTCGGAAACTCGCGGATGGCACTGACCTTTGTTTCAAGTGGTTGCACCCCTCGAGCATCCACTCGATGTCCAAGGAACTCAAGCAATTCCATACCAAGGCAACATTTGGCCGGATTGATGACCACTCCATACTCGTTGAGGCGGCTAAACAGAAGACGAAGATGTTGAGCATGTTGTTCAGCGTCGGCGCTGGCGATCATGTCAGATGCAACGAGTGGACAACGCATGGCAACCACTCGTATTTTTCTCCAAGAGACTTCAACCCACCGAGACACGTTATAGCACATTCGGTCGCGAACTGTTTAGCCATTTACCTCGCCATCAAACATTTTCGGCACTCACTTAAGGGTCGACATGTTCACGTGCTTACAGACCACAAGCCGCTCACATATGCTCTCAGCACCTCATCTGACCGACACTCCCCTCGCGAAAGACGCCACCTCGACTTCATATCACAATTTACCTGTGATATCAGACATGTGAAAGGTGGAGATAACCTCGCAGCCGATGCACTATCGCGTGTTGAACTTAACACTCTTCGCTTGGAACAATCTTCTCTCATCGATTTCCACAAAATGGCGGAGTTGCAGACAAACAGTGTGGAACTGACACAACTTCAAACACCGTCGTCATCCTCCCTCAAATTCCACGCAGTTCCTCTCCATTCTTGCGACACATTAATTTGTGACATTTTGACTGGAAATCCACGTCCGTTCGTGCCAGTAGAGTTGCGTCGCACAGTATTTGATGCACTGCACTCCCTGTCACACCCAGGCATTCGCGCCACGCAACGCCTACTCACAGATCGATATGTTTGGCCATCTATCAACCGAGATGTCAGACAGTGGGCCCGATCATGTATTCAATGCCAACATGCAAAGGTTAGTCGTCATACCTTTGCCCCCCTCTCTCAATTTCCTGCCCCGGACTGTCGCTTTTCACATGTCCACATCGATCTGGTAGGACCATTACCACCATCCAATGGAAATACATACATGCTCACATGCATTGATAGTTTCACACGTTGGCCGGAGGCCATCCCATTGCCTAACATCACCGCTGAAACAGTCGCTCGTGCTTTTGCCACACACTGGGTTGCCTCATTCAGCGTTCCATCAACTCTCACCACTGACCGTGGTGCACAGTTCGACTCTGTACTCTTCCGTGCCCTGACCAACCTACTTTGGCACTCAGTGTATACGTACCACTGCTTACCACCCCATTGCCAATAGCCTAGTGGAACGTTTTCACAGGCAACTCAAATCATCAATCAAGACACAATTAAGTTGACACAACCAATTGGACGGAGACATTACCACTCGTCCTGCTGGGGATTCGAACCGCGGACAAGGCAGACAAGGAGCGTGTATACGGAACCACTCTTCGCTTGCCCGGAGAATTTTTCGATACTACCACAGATGCCGTGGACCTCGACCCAACGGCCTACGTTCATCGTCTACAACGCTCAATGCAAAGTCTTCAACCACCCCCGGCCGTTCCCCCAAACGGACTAACATTCATATTCTCTCAGATTTGCATACGTGCACCCATGTGTTTGTCTGCCGTGACGCGGTACGCAAACCTCTCCAACCCCCCTACGATGGCCCGTTCAAAGTTCTCAGCCGTTCAGACAAACAGTTCGTCATCGAACTGGGACATCGAAAGGATACTATTAGCAATGACCGCCTCAAATGTGCACATCTAGACATTGCCAAAGAAACAATTACTGTTCCGCCCAAGCCTAACCAACCTGCCCCAGCACTCGCACCTAATATTGCTCGTGATAATAATCACAATTCCTCTTTGTCAGGCACTCCCTCCAAGCGTACCACACACTCCGGCCCTACCGTCCATTGGCCAAAACGCTATGTTACATTCGTTCGTTCCTAATTTTTTTGTTAATTTCTCAAGTCATTTTACTTTCCTTTTCATTGTGTAGTCACTCACTGGAAGGGGGCTCCTGTAGCGTTTTTTCCCCCTTGTAAAAATAAGAACACTTGAGTAAGATTCGAGCTTTGCATGGCGGAAGTACATAGGATGTAGGTTTGCGGGTACACCATGTAAAATTCTCTTTTGGGAAGAGGTGTGGTTCTGAGAAGAACCGGTTAGTGTTTAACTCGACGTTTCGGCCAGTATGCTCTGGCCGTCCTCAGGAGAATGTGTTGCTGACTTGAGTGGATGCCGTGTAATAAAGGTTGTCTGGAGTCGGTGAAGCGTGATGTGGCTTGGTGGCTTGCTGAGGGTGCACTGGAGCATGCAGGTGTTGGATCCAGTGGAGGATTGGGGATGCAAATTTGGGCGGGAAACTAGTTTAGGCGGGAAACTGGGGATAGGTTGGCTTCGGGTAGAGAGGACCCTAACACCAGGGGGATGAGGGGGGCCTGGGTTTGAGGGGGGCCTGGGTTTCAGGTATAGAGGACCCTACTGCCCGTGTGGTGGTGGTGGTGGTCTTGGGTGCTAGCAGTGGGAGCCAGATGTCGCTCAGCTTGAATCCGATGTCTTGTGGGACGGTGTTGTGCCGGAAGATTTCGATTGCCTCCCAGATTCTTCTTGGGTGCCAATGTTTGATCGGGGCGATGAGTTCTGCGTTGTCCCATTCGATGCGGTGGTCTGATGTGTGTGCATGTTTGATGATTGCTGATTTCTCGTAGTCTCCTCTGCGGCCGTGTGCTCGATGTTCTTGAAGTCTGGTGTGGAGGTTCCTGCCGGTCTCCCCGATGTATACTTGGCCGCATTCATGGTGTACCCGCAAACCTACATCCTAATAACACTTGCATCTACAGTAGATCCCATGCACATTTTTCCCAGTAGTAGATTCGGAGCCTTTAACTTTTGACCCTTTAATGTCAAGCCTCCTGATTGATTTAAGAGCACTCCTACACAAGGACCCGCTTTTATTGCTTTGGCCTTCATACCACATTCCTCTGGCAGACTTCTGGTCTAGGATTTATTACTTTATAATTAGATTTACGCTTGTTCTTCTGGCCTGTGTTCCCAACCCTGTTTTTACCACTTGGTCATTTTTAGCCAGTCTCATCACAACCACTCTCCAAGCAACATCTACGCGCAGTACTCCAGTCTCATCACAACCACTCTCCAAGCAACATCTCTACGCGCAGTACTCCCACTCTCTCTTTAACAAGCTGTAAAATAGTTTAGAATGAAAGTTCCTTTCTCAAACGTTAGTACATGTTGTCAACATTGTTCCTTTTTATACAACACTACTAAAACGTAACCTCTTCCGGCACCAAATAACACGTGTTCCCTGTAACCATAGCCCACCAGCACACGAGGCCACCCGTGTTCAGTACCCGTAAGTCTGGTCCCGAGCAAATTGAGTTGTCAGATGGGTGTTTATATCTAGTTTCCTTGTCATGAAACCACTGAGAATATTTTCTATTTGCCTCAGGATGGGATGCCAGTTCATTATGGGTCGCTCCCTAGCCACTATAGGCACCTATTCTTACTCCTAATGACTCAAGTTTTATTTTCCACACTAATAGCATTTCGGCGGAACTATCCTGTCAGAATGCTACTCAAAAGTCAACCCTCATGAAGCTCAGTGGCAAAGGAAATGAAACTATAATTGTAGAGTTTTTAGGAATCCCAAATACGTAAAAATCATACATGCATAGTTCAATTTATTAAACAAATAATGGGAACTGGTGTATTTAGTTTGATAATGTTATTGTACAGAGTCTAAATTCTTACCAACATGTAGGGAAAAAAGAAGCATATGCTTTTGACTTTCCCTCTTTACACGAACAATGGTTCAGACTGGACAAGAAACATAAGACAAGAGCCATGAGACATAAACACAGTATACACTGGCAGGACAGACAACAGTTAAAGACACATGTGCTAGCTGTTGAGACCAGACCTTTACAGAATGGAAGTAGATTGGCATGATTACATGATCTGAGTTTCATTATTCAAACTAATAAGGTAGGTTTGGAAATAATAAGTGCTAAATCTGCTTCGGTAACAGGAGCGAAAAATAAAGATTGAGCACATCTTTACCAAGAAAGTGTTCAAATGAACTGCTTGATTGAGGAAGTTCACTTGCTATTTTCTTGCCAATGTTAATGAAATAATCATCGAAAGCGTTAGCAATATCAATGTAAAAATTAATTTTAGCATCATTTTGCGTATAATAGGACAAATTTTGTTTAACGTTCGTTTGACCGAGCAACGAATTAATAAGCTCCCATTCATGTACCTTTAACATTATGTCTGACTTTATTAAATTGTTCACCTAAGTAATTTTCTTTGCCATTCTTATAATACCTGTTAATTTGTTTCAAAACTTTATGTTGGCAGATTTATTATGAACTGTAGGATTCTGAAGATATTTCTATGCATATTATTTTCTCTGATTGAGTTATAGATTCCTTCCGTTATCCAACGTGGTTTTGACTTATTTAATATGACTTCGGAGCTCACAATGTGGACAATTTTTGTCATACACATGTCTACAGTAGTAGGGAAATGCCGATTCTGCCGCCCCTCTCAACAACCCAAAATTAGCAAAAAATCGAAAAAAACGTCCTATACCGACCCGACCCTTTTTCAAAAAATAATTTGAGCCTTACAACTGACCTCTGAAAACATTAAACCCACACCCCTCATCGACCAAAACAACGACTGCAAAAAATGTCACGACCGCCACAAATGTCACGACTGTAGGAAATGTACTCAATGTTCGACTTGCAGCAAATGCGGAAAATGTATAAATTGCGTAGTTTGTTCCAAATGGTACGATTGTGGACATTCTAATGCCTTGGATAGTTGTGAGGCTTCTTTTGATTGCAGCAATTGCGTAGAATGTATCTGTTGTGACGATTGCGTTTGCTGCGTTAATTGCATTGGGTTAGATGGAATGGACCATGTCGTCTTAGTAGATGGCCGGCACAAAAGAGTCACGCACAAACGAGAAGATGATTTACCGCCTAATTCTGAATCTAAGCTGGATGCCAATTTATATGATATTGGGTTAATAATTGAATATGACGTGGATATAGAAGATTTAAATTTTTATTTTAGAGTAGAAAGTAAGTTAATAGACGCAGCCAATTAACCCCCAAGACAAAAATGGAAAAAAAAATTCCAACTAAAATACAAAATCAGAAACATGTCAACCCAAACTTACATCGTATTAACCAACGAATACGAACGTCTCAATGCCAACAACAACGATCCCAATGTTGTATACGGTCCTTTTGATGCCAGCAGATTGATAATTTAAAACCCCGTGATAAAAGAAGGTGCAAATATATGTCGATGCTATTCGTTTTTTTTTTATAATCACGCTGGCAAAGAAAAGCTCATGCTGATTATGATGACAGACTCGACTTGTTACGGCACAAATCCCGTCTATAAATTCGGCACGCGAGATAAAATTGTCGATAACATCGTTGGCCAGCAAATCTGTTATCAGCTACAAAAGCCTATGATGCGTATACTTGATGATATACAATTGTCGGCTTACGAGTTTATTGACAGGCAAACGACTGAAAAGTTTCCATCTAGTACAATAAACGCTTACAAAGCCAGTCGCGATATCGAATATTTAAACCGAGTAGAATACGTCGATAATCGGCTTATACAAACAAACATCGAATGTATGTTAAAATACATTCTTATGGTTCTCTATTTGACCACTGAAAGAGGCCAATTAGGCTACAGCGTCGAATATTGAGAAATTTACAAACAAACGATGTGATTCCCCAATCGTTTATTTATCCAAAAGACGTACATGTATATTAAGGAACTCACGGCTTGTTGTCTTGCAGTGCCAGAGTTCGATATACAGTAACAATGGCCAGGTTGAAAATTAGAAATGACGGTATTATTTCGAGTAAAGTGGCATTGCAAGCATTTAGAGGATTTGACGATATGAAATTAAAAGAATTGGAAACAGAATCGGAATCTGAAACAGAAACGCCCGTGAAATTAAGTTTTATTAAACTTTGATGAACCTTGGCTGTCCTCAGGATAGCTGAGGTTAATTTTGTTTTAAAGAATTAATTGTATTATAAAAGGCAGTGAACCTGTCATCAGACGTACGAGAGTTCACGATTTGCTCGGTCAAAACCCCCCACCAGCGGCCTATGTGAAAATTGAAGAAGACACATGCCCGCACGCGAATAAAAGGGGAAAAAAGGATTTGTCAATTGCCGCGATTGTTTTAGAAGATTACAACCTTATACAGATTTTGAAGTATAAAACGAAGGCAGAAAATACAATCAGCGTTTTGTTTACCACAAGCCCAAATCTAAAACAAACAAAATATTTAAACAATTGGAAATTCAATTGACTACAAAACAAGCGGGTCTCATTTTAGAAAATAAATTAAACCAAGTTTTAGCATGCAAGATTTCCAGAGGCAAACCACTCCGCGCGTTGACCGCTGTATGTTATCAACACGTGACAAAAGAAATGGTAGACAAAGTAAAAGACCTGTTTCAAGTCTCGGAGAAATATTGGTGCGATGCCGTCAATAGATTTAGAACCGGTTTATTACAAAATGGAAACGTATTCTTTTTATTTGACCCAAAGCGAGCACACGTTTAAATTAAAAAATACCATCAATAATTTAAAAGGCGACAAAATCTGTTAAAGTAAAAAAAAGTAAGTTTTCACCCGGAATACTTCGACATTACAAAATCTACCGAAATCGAATGGCAAACTCAAGTCGAAGGACGGCCTGCTGAAAGGAATCCGGCTGAAGTGAGACTTCCTGCTGAAGGGAGACCTGAAATACGCAGGCTAAATTTGGATACGAGGCAGACAGCTCGGTTTTGTTTTATGGCGTAATAAGAGATTATCTTCGAGCTCACGAGGCAGGGAATCTAGCCTCAACTGACCAAAAAATAACTGATCTCAACGAACAAGAAAACTATTTTAAACAATCGAGTGGCATTTATAACGAATTAAGTTATGTGGCGCTTTTGTCTCGAGAAAAGGCTGGCATTTATGTAGAAGCCCGCGCCGCGGCATCGCTTTGGGATTCATTCGCGAAGCGTTTATAGGCGACGACAACGATCGAAGGAAGAACGAGAACCATTAGAGCCGCACAAACTGAACCCAGAGACGCTCTTCTTGTTATGGGTTCTGGTTCTACCGCCCCAGTGATGCATCGGTTGCACAAGAGAGAAACTCCCGGTGATGTTTTTGCAAGGTGGTGAACGCGGTAGTGTCATCATTCCTCCAGGGTTTTATAACGTGAATTGGTTCGGTTTTATTTTAAACGCTATTCCAGGCGGGAGTTTTAAAGTTCATGAGAAGTCAAACTTAGTGACAATTATGAAAACAGATTTAAATCTCAAATTGCGGTTAGGCATAGAAGTCAGTAGGCTATTAGATTTAACGAGAGGTAAGTTCGTTCCAAATGTTATTTACAAAGGGAAGATAAATACAAACCCTTTGGATACAGAGCCGAGAAATAAACAACCATTTTAAATATTTCAACGGGCAACCTTCATACGTATTGTGTAGCACGTTTGACCCGAGCAAAACTACTGCATAACTACTTGTAAACAGGCAAATAGCGAGTTTTGAATTTTCGTTTATTAAGAAATGAGTGAGGAGAAGTCATCAAAAATAAAGACGGCACAATTTTAATTGACTAGACATTTTTTAAAACGCGTATATAATAAAAAGAGATGGCAACAAACATTGAGTCGAACATTTACCCAGACTTAAGCGGGTATTCAAACGGAGCCAAAGCAACGAAAGTTTACCGCCTTCAAAAAATAGAAGACATCCGCAGGCAAATATTACAAGAGCGCAATGCCAGAGAAACTTCTTATAAAAAGATCAAACGGCTGCTCCCCGCATTAGATTACGTGGAATACGCAACCGAAGCAACAGGCGCTACGTTGGCAGCCATAGGCATTCCCACTCTATTGGGAGCCGTTACTGCACCCGTCGGACTAGTGATGGAAGGTATTGCTATCGGCGCATTTGGTGCTTATGCGTTGCTCAAATACGCCGGTCGTAGGATGGCTCATAAACTGAAAAGCACGATAAAATAAGATTACTTGTAGGCGCCAAGTTAATCACCATCGACGAGTACGTTTCTCACGCGATTGAAGACGGCGACATGTCTCAAGAAGCATTTGGTTTGATTTTGTCAGAAATGAGGAAATTTAACGAGTTGAAAGAAAAGATAAGGTCTATTACAACGACCTGGTTGCAAGAAAACAAAACGACAAGCACAGAGGAATTTGACCGCCAAGTGCAAGCAAAAGCAGAAACTTTAACCAATGAAAGGGTGGCAGTTTTTAAAAAAGACCTTATGAAAAAAACTTGGAGAATAAGCTTAACCAAGTCTGTTAAATATTTGGCAGATTCCGAACAACCGCCTGCCTATGAAACTGTGAAACCTTCAGCGCCTGCTTTTTAAAAAAGGTTTATTATAAAACAGATGGGCGCCAACTTTAGTCAATTATCAATAGTAGTCAATAAAGACTATTGGTTTAGTGCCGTGTTTCCCAATTTAACCGCAGCTTTAAAATTACCAAAAGTGTAAACAGACGAAGCCGTTAACCATTGGGTACAGATCCTATATCATTTTATCAAAACCGATTTAATTTCGTTTTTGCGCTACAACAGCTTGCGGGGTATGTTTCGATTTATTGTCTGATTCAAACCCATGTTATCAGCGCTGTTTAATTTTCATGTGTACTATACGGTAAGAAAAATCTTTTACGACTGCGTCATGCCTGTCCCAAGCGACGACATATTCAACGTGTTGCACAACAGTTACGACCACCGGAAATTTGTAGACATATATGTCGTCTATTTAACGTTGACAAAAATAAACCGTTTAAACAAACGACGGATACCATATCAAACGGATTAGGAACCGCTTATTATTGCAACGGTTACATACCGGTGCCAAATACGACGCGCAAGATTTACTTGTCACCAACGTAGCACGTACACAGTGACATGGATTACACAGTCTGATGCAGTTAAGTTGGCATGGTGGGATTTCATTCCGAAAAAAGAGTAAATTAACCGACGTAGGCGTCACAAAGGTAAAAACGAATCGATTAGAGCTTATGTGTACGCTTTGCTAGGCGCGCAGACCCAAACAAAAAACCAGCGTAATGGCACATGGCACCGGACTAGGTGCCCAACAGCAGTTTATAACTATCGTGGAATCTTTGATAAACTCGAAGCCTGACTTGGAACAAAGTATCGATCAATTTCAAGATTCTTTACAGTACGCGAAAACGCTGTTAAACTTCGTCGTGGCACTCGGGTTATATTTGGTGCCCTCAGACATACATTTACGCATCGGTTCATTTGAAGGATACGACAACAATTTGCAAATTGCGACAGCTGGCATGCAGAGGGGTTACATTCCAAATTTAAACGCTAGCGTTGTGCCAGAGCTTACCAATTTTGATGAAGAAGTGCCAGAGCCAGAAAATTTGCCAGATCCAACGCCTGCTCCAAATATAAAGCCTGTATTACCACCCACGCCTAGGGCACCTAAACCATTAGCTGTTCACAATGAAGAAAAATTGTCGTTAACTGTTGGAACGATTGCCGTCGCTGGACTTAGACATTTGTTGTATTACGTATTAACTTAGAGTAACTACGAAAAGCATAAAAAATTCCCTTTCTCAATTTCGAGAAAGGGAATTATTTCGTTTTTTGGCCCACTCACATCTTCTGCACATAAGTCAATCTCAAAACGCCCACGCCTACAAACAACGTCCACACATGATCAGCAATCCATCCGATTGCTTTACTCGCCACGTTGAATATATAACTCAATATACTACCGATTATGCCCAGTAAAGCAGCAAGTGCTTTCAGGCCTAATTTCTTCAATACGTTTGCTAAATTCTGTAATTGCCTTTTGATCCAATCTGTAATGCCGAGTTTTGGTGCTGGTTCTGGTCTTGGCGCAGGTGTAGGTTTTGGACCCGTTTCAACATTTGGACTAGGTGTACCAGCTTTTCTTACAGCGGCTACCGTATTCGATACGATGGTACTGATACCCAAAGAAAAAGCCGTCAAAATACTAACAATTTTCTCGCGCAATGTTAAATCACTGTCAATTACCGCGTTAATAGTTTCTTTGATGCGATTGGGGGAGCAGCCGGCTTTTGCTTTACTAGATCCAACTTGATGGCTTCCTTAGGCTTTTTATCGGTTAATCTAGTTTTTTCTTCGTTTAACGCTTTTATAACCTGTGGCAACCTTGCAACCCATTCCACGTTACGCACGCCAACGTTTAACATTTCGTGCGCGTGTCCAAACAATCGTTCGGCCAATGTCCTACTAATGTCCTACCTGCAACGATTCCCTGCGACCAATGAACACCGGGTTCACCTACTTGTATTTTGACCTTGTTTTTTTACCAGCAGTTTCTTAAACTTACCTTTAAATTCCGATCCCGAGTCTACCATTGCAACTTTAGGCCAAGTCAAAGGCGATCTACGTTAAATCAGTTTTACAGCTGCTGCGACTTGCTCAGCCGTTTTACTCGTCAAAGGTTCAGCTTCTGGGCACGTATCCAAAGGCATCACGTGTTTACCCGTCAACTCTGAATAAGCGCGCAAAGCCTTGCTCACAATAACGAATGTAGTTTGACTCGCACACTCTTGCCTCAGGCATTCGTTTAAAATCCAACAGATGCACGCGATTTTCTTCCAAAGTCTGCTTGGGTTGCGTCAATTATTCCAAGGCTAAATCGTGCCGCTTTCTTTCCTCGTTCATTCGATTTTGAGATAAACTGCCAAATAGACAATTGGAGCCAGTGAACGCCCATGCATTGACTATGGCACCTCCAACTATAATTAAAGCACTTGCCATTTTATTTTATAAACGTTTTACTATAAAACATGGAGCAAGAAACTCAGGATATATTGGCAGAAACGGGAACTGGAGAAGGCATGCGGGGCGACATGCGAGCCGACATTGATCATATCAGCGACGTGCTAGTAGAAATGAGAGTTCAAAAGTTCTGTAAGCGTGATCTATGGGGTAAATACGAAGACTTATTTTTTGCAGCAGATGTGTCTTTGATCGCGTCGTCGTTTATGTTTGTGATTTGGAAATAAGAACCTTAAATTATAAAACCGTCTATTATAAAACATGGATCCACAATATCCAAGAAACTAAATCCCGCCCGTACGCTCAAAGTTCCTAGGGCTATCAAGGGCGAAAGACGCGAAGTCACCATAACACATAATCCAAGTACATGTACCGTATCGGCCGGTCACACATTAAACGTAGAGTTCCGGCGTTGGGTGTAGACGATGTTGTTGTACCTGAAACCGCGAAATCGGCTTTCAAGTTGGAATTAGACGGCGCATCGGTTGACAATCAAACCGTTTACAACAATGTCACGCGTACTTTAGTCGCAGAACTCAACATCAGTTTACAGGGCAATAAAACCGAGACGCAGACTTTTCACAATTTTAAAGACAACTGGTTGCCTTTGACACAAACGAAAAAACATGAAACGCGAAAACGTGGCCAGGTTACGCCTAAACGCGGGCGACAAAAACGAAGCAGCCAACGATGGTAAAGACAAGGCTTTCCCCGACGCTTACAAAAACAGGTATGCTATTCCTTTGGAAGTGCCGTTGTTAACAGATCACGGACCTTTTTATCCCTCGGGTCTCAAAGAATATTTAACGTACTAATTGACTTTCAACGAGCATGATAAAGTCGTCAGATCCACAGATACTTACAGCCGCAGAGTACTCAGTTTTGGACCTTACGGTAGAGTATGAAGTCGTAACCAATCGTGATTTTGCTCTAAACTTGCGGCAAAAGCATGCACCATAAGGGTAACGTATATTATCTATTCGACCGCATTCACTCGTGGAAAAAACAAGCAGTCAACGAGACAGACACATTGTGGAACTTAAACATTGATCAGACAATTAAAAGCTTGCAAGGTGTTTTAATTTTGTTCAAAGATCCCACTGTTAAAAAACCACAGCAATTTTACAACCTGCACGTAACGAAAACCAGCATCACAGTGGAAGGGAAACCTAATCAGTTATATTCACAAGGTTTATTCGAATATCAGAACTGGAACGAAATCTCCAAGTTCTTCGGCGATTCAGATACAGAGTCACGCCGTGCAGTCGTGAAAGATCTGGACTTGTTGAGCGTTGACATGGGTAGCTACATGAAAGACAAATATCGATTCAGATGGAACAGGAAGCAGAAACTGTGGGGCCTTTGTTCATATAAGCGTTCTTGGTTATGGATGCCCAATTAACGGTGGAAGATGACAACTTTAAAAATCTGGCTTACTATATTTGTTTAAAAAAAAGTCTCAATATATATAAAAATCCGCACTGCGCTTTAATTGTCGGCAAGACTGGCAGCGGCAAGACTCAGTGAGTCTTGGATTTATTAGAACGGGAATATTAATTTACATACGAAGCGATCGTGATCATCTGCCCGACCTTGTTTAAGAATGAAACGTATTTAGAAAGCTCTGGATATTTATAGACGAAAATGTTTATTTGTGCGAGTTAGATCGAGAAAAACTCGACTAAAAAAGAGGCGTTGGAACTTTACCAAAAAGCATTTGATGGGGGTAAACACGTTGTCTACGCTTTCCAATCAATTTATTAAGTATCGCAAAAAATCTAGGAATAGCAACGCATGTGCCTTGAGCAAAATGGCTTTCAGTGGGAGGCATTATTTGCACAGTTGTTGGCTCTTGATTCAGAAATTTAACTCAATCTTAAAAGACTATACAGAGAATGCGGCGTGGATTGCATTGTTTTATTGCAAAGATAAAAATTCGTTTGATCTGTGTTTAGACGAAAATGACGTAGTGCCCGACGGTGAAAGAGAATCAATTAAAACGCATTTGAGGGACGTGAAATTTAGTAAGCTTATTTTGGCGACTGAACCACCTGTCTCGTATTTACTCCAATAAAAATTTAACAAAAATGTATATTATAAATTATGGAGACAACATTGTGTAACCGATGTAAGAAAGAAAAAGATTTAGCATTATTTGAAATTAAAGATAACAGCGCGAATTATGCACAGGGTGTATACAATGCAACGATTCAGCAGAAATGTATAGTGCACGTTATAAATGTGAACACGGAAAATGGAAAAACATGTGTAAAGATTGTGGAGGCATTGGCATCTGCGAACATGGCAAAATAAAACAATATTGTGTTGAGTGCGATGGCACTTCAATATGCCAGCATAAAAAAACAAACATCCCTTTGCGTCAAATGCAATGGCGCTTCCATTATGTCAACAAAAGTCTCAATGTAAGATATGCAATGATGAAATTAAAGTTACTATTAATCAATGGATTATTAAATTGCCGATAAAATGATAAAATCAAAATCGATTCGATCCAAACCATTTCATCGACACTGACTTTTTGTGTGGATTAATAGAAGATCACGAGTATTGTTATTACGAAGATTGCAAAATAAAATTACAATTTTTAGAATGTAAATCAGACGCTACTACTATAGAACGATTACACAGTTCGATAGGTCATATTAAAAGCAACTGCGTATTGTGCTGCCTGTCTTGCAATGCTAAGAAGAAATCCAATAGACCTAAATCAGATGATGAACCAGAATAAACCGAGTTATTTTTTGCTTAACATTTGTTTTAAATTGCTTGAATCAGACTAATTCAGCATGGTTCCAACAATTTTTTATCTGTTTTAAATAAATGATACCATTGTTAGAATATATTCAAGTAGTTATTCAGCTACGTATTGCCCTAAATTTAACGTATTACACCTACGAGTACCTACACGCCAAGCAAACGTTAAACCAATTTAAAACACATATTTAAATAAATGGATGGTATCAAAAGTATACTCAGCGCAAAACCTGAATCCGCCTCCGACTCCCAGCCCAATGTTAAAGACCGACTATGCGCCGAAGTAGCCTCGGGCAAGTCTAAAAAATATTTCGAAAAGGAGTACACCGTAAAAGACTTACTTCAGCTGAACACGAAAAGCTGTTTAACTTGTATGAAGTTTGCTTAGGGAAAGACATTGTTAAGACGCTTGGTTATTCGATTTTGAGCCTATACGTGCATATCCTTGGAATAGCTACCCCAGTCGAATTCTTAGGATTTAACGTAGATTTGAAATCGGAAGAGGACCTAACCAAAGGCCTGAACAACGACCTTATGATCAGTTTACTTAACGAGCTGTGCTATAAACATGGCGCCTACCTATTGCCTTTGGTGGCCACATTGATTACAACGAAACACCTAGCTATTAATAAAAATCTGCCTATTATGAAAGAAGATGTCAACAGAAGAGAAACAATTACCAGCACCGAGCCCAGTGAAACAACAAGTTCTAAATGTTACGAAAAGTAAGAATCCCAAACGGGTAGCGCAAGGGAAACGTTTAGCGGAACATAACAAAAAATGGAAGAACAGCTCGCCCAGCTGAAAGTCGGTGAACCCGAACCAGAAAGTAAAATCTATCCATCTTTTGCACAAAACAGAAACTTGATTCTAGGCGGACTGGTGACCGGAGGAATAGCTCTAGCGTTGTTTTTAAAAAAGAAACCTCAACCGGCTCCGACTCCTGCTCAAACCGTAGCACCTGCGCAAGAAGTTTAGATATGAAGTAATTTAAAAACCGTATATAATAAACATAAGTAACGCAAAATCGATCGACGTAAACTGGATTGCCAACACGGTATATCACGGTGCTGTAGTCAGCGTCATTTCAGTGGGTTATGCCATGCTTGGTAAAGGCTACTGAAAATTAAACTTCCCGATCTAGACAAATTATCGGTAGAAGACGCTGCCAAAATGACCACTATCACCCGTGGTGCATTGGATATACAGGGTTGGCTCGTGGTGCAAGGTGTCATACTAGGTAGCTTCAGTTAAAAACGGTTTATTATAAAAGAAAATGGCAGAAGGTGGGTTTGACTATGAAGATATACCTCTTGACGAAATAACAGAGGAGCGAGAACAAGAAAACCAAGAATAAGTAGAATGGGGTAATTCAATTGATACACCGCAAGAAGAATCAACGTTTGTAGAAGGCCAAGGACTAGACTCGTCAGATTTAAGAATGGTGTTAGTCGAAGATAAAATCCATGATTTTTACGACGCGATTCAAAAAGAAACCGGATATGAAGCGCTAGTTAGGGATCAAGACATTCTTAATCTCGATAGGAAAGATCGTTTATATGTCAAGTTTGAAAGTAAAAAGGTTCTTTGACTCGAGAGCAAGACAATAGTAGGTTTATTAGTCTAAGCAACATTAAAAGTAAAACAAACACAGATTTTATAAGACGCGTTTTAGGGCTTAGAGTTTACATTGCTGGTAAAACCAAACAAGAAACACGAAAAATAGCTATTAAACGTTCACAAATTAGCCCTGAAAAAAATTGAGATGCAAGAAGCCCCCCCCCAAGCCAATCGAGTCAGTGATATCGTAGAAGAGTTTACTGATAACCGGGGAGCACAAACCGAAGGGTTAAACTACCGAGAGTTAGTCGCATTGGACCAATCGTTACAGGCGGTTAAAGGAGAGCTGATATTGAACCTTGGACGAAAAGATTCAACAAGTCAAAAACGAATTAGAAGAGGCAGCGTCAGCAGCAGAACGTGCACAAATTCAACAACGGCTGGATGATCTAGAAGTGGAAAGGCAAGGCAGGTTAGAAATTATCAATAGAAACACCGACCAAATTAGAACTCAAATCAATCGCATCAAAGAAACGATTAATGCAATAATGGACGGCGATTTGACATTACGCGAGAAAATTAGAACGTTGTTTAGAGAACAGGGCGTAACGATCGTTGCTATACGTACTATAGTCTCGAGTGTAGTAGCTGCTGTCAGGGCTGCTAGTACCCCAGCACCTATAGTCCAGAACCTGCGCCAAAACTCTGTCTAAAGGTGTCTTAACAGATTGGACAATTACAGAATTTAGCGAACGTATTGAAATAAATGGGCTTGAAAGCACTTGCAGCTTTAGCTGGCGTCATTGGGAGCGTATTGAGTTGGTTGTTTAATGTGGCAATCAAGGCAGTCGGTCGGTTGCTAGTAACGTTTAGACTTGATTTGTAGGTGTAGGCATTTTTATTATGACTTACGTGCAGAAGATGTAAGTGGGCAAAACAAGTTAACCTCCTCTCAAATTTGAGAGGGTTTTTTTAATGCCTTTTACTTTTTGGTTTACTCTAAAAGTTAATACCTTACACAACGTAACACCAAGTCCGGCTGCTGCAATAGCTCCTACAGTTAAAGATAATTTCTCTTCGTTGTGAACGTCTAATGGCTTCTTTTCTTGTGGCGCTGTGGGTGGTAATATATTTGGAGTAGGCTCTGCAGGTTCTGTAACTTCTTCATCAAAGTCGGTACGCTCGGGCACAACGCTAGAGTTTAAATTTGGAACATAACCTGCCTGCATGCCAGCTGTCGCAATTTGCAAATTATCATTGTATCTTTCAAATGTTCCTATTCTCAAATCCATACCGACGGTACCACATATAAACCCGGCGCAACCACAAAATTCAACGGCGTTTTTGCGTACTGTAAAGAATCTTGAAACTGGTCGATTGACTGTATGAGGTCGGGCCCCGAGTTAATTAAACATTCCACCATAGTTATGAACTGCTGTTGGGCATCTCGTCGGTGCCATGTGCCATTCCGCTTTTCTTTGTTTGGGCTTGGACGCCTAAACAACGAGTACACATAAGCTCTTTTGGATTCGTTCACCTTTATGATGCCTACGTCTATCAGGCAGGACTTTTTCGGAATGAAATCCCACCATGTTAACTTGACTTTATCAGACTGTTCGATCCAAGTTACCGTATAGGTACTCACGTGACCAGAGCCTTTTGGCGGTTTGGCCAAACCGAAGCCCATGTAAGTAGAGCCCGCATACTTACCATTGGTCACATGTAAATCGTGGGCGTCGTAGTTTTTATTTGGCACCGGTAGTGTAACTATTGTTGTAATAATAAGCTGTACCGAGCCCGTTTGATAGAGTATCTCGAATTTGTTTAAATGACTTCTTTTGGTCTACGTTAAACAGTCGGCAGGTGTCTATAAATTTCCGACGGTCGTAATTGTTGTGTAACGCGTTGAATATGTCGTCGCTCGGAATGGGCATAAGGCAGTCGTGAAAGATTTTTTTTCACCGTATAATACATATGAAACTTAAACAACGCCAATACGTATGGATTAGACGCAGACAGTAAATCGAAATCTACTCCACATGCTGGTGTAGCGCAATAGACCGCGAAATTAAATTGGTTATGATAAAACGAGATAGGATCTGTAACCAACGGTTAACTGCTTCGTCTATTGTCACTTTTGGTAATTTATAAGCCGCGGTTAAATTGGGAAATACGGCACTAAAACAATAGTCTTTATTGACCACTTTTGATAATTGACTAAAGTTGGCTCCCATCTGTTTTATATAAACCGGTTTTAAAAAGCAGGCGCGGTGGGTTTCCTTGGTTCATAAGCAGGCGGTTGTTCTTGAAATTGGACAGACTTGGTCAAAGTTATTCGCCAAGTTTTTTCATAAGGTCTTTTCTAAAAACTGCTGCCCTTTCATCATTGGCTAAAGTTTCCGCTTTTGCTTGCACTTGACAGTCAAATTCCTCGTTGCTTGTCGTTTTGTTTTCCTGTAATTTGGTCGTTGTATTAGACCTTATCTTTTCTTTCAGTTTAATAGTTAAATTTCCTCCGCTAAGACAAAATCAAAACTAATTCTTCTTGAGACACGTCACCGTCTTCGATAGCGTGAGAAACGTACTCGTCTATTGTAATGAGCTTGGCGTCGGCTATCATGCGGATTTTGTCGTACTCTTTGGCGTATTTCAGCAACGCATAAGCACTAAACGCTCCGATAGCGATACCCTCCATCACTAGTCCGATGGGTGCAGTAACGGCTCCTAACAGTGCGGGAATGCCTATGGCTGCCGACGCAGTGCCCTATGCTTCGGTTGCGTATTCCGCGTTATCGAGTGCTGTTAATAGCCGTTTGATCTGTTTATAATAAGCTTCTCTGGCATAATTCTCTCGTAAGATTTGCCCCACGGATGTCTGCGATCTTTTGAAGGCGGTAGACTTTGGTTTCTGCTTGTTCGGCTCCGTTTAACTCTAGCTTAGGGTATATGTTCGGCTGAATGTTTGTTGCCATCTCTTTTGATTACATACGCGTTTTAAAAGATATCTAGCTCAATTAAAATTGTGTCGTCTTTATTGTTGATGACTTCTCCTCGCTCGTTTCTTAACGAGAATTCAAAACTAGTTTTGCTTGGGTCAAACGCGCTACACAATACACATGAAGGCTGTCTGTTAAAAAAAATCAAAATGGTTGTTTATTTCTCGGCACTGTATTCAAAGCCTCCTTGAAAGGGTTTGTATTTATCTTCTCTTTGTAAATAACATTTGGAAACGAACCTACCTCTCGGTAAATTTAACAGTTTACCGACTTCTTTGCCTAACCGCAATTTGAGATTTGAATTTGTTATCATAATTGTCACTAAGTTTGAGTTCCAGTGAACTTTAAAACTCACACCCGGAATAGCTTTTAAAATAAAATCGAACCAATCCACGTTGCAAAACCCTGGAGGAATGATTATACCACCAAGTTCTCCTCCTTGCAAAAAATCACCAGGAGTCTTCTCTCTTGTGCAACCGATGCATCACTGGGGCATTAAAACAAGAAGTCGTAACGAAAAGAGTGTCTCTGTCGTCAGGTTGTGTGGCTCTAATGGTTCTCTTTCTTTCTTCATTGTCGACGCTTATGAACCCTTCCCGAATGAATCTCAAAGCGATGCAGCGGGCTTGTGTAATAGTATCGCTTTTTTCTTGTGATAAAATGATTAGATAAACTATAGTGTCATCTTTATCTTTATCAAATGCTTCGGCTTCTATCGTTTTTAATCTTGAACGATGGCCTACTAACGTTCTCATTTGATTGCTGAGGACATTTGTTTTTGGAAAAATAGTACCTTTAAATTCTTCTGAGTTCCCAGCTTATGCTCGAATATAATCTCTAATTAGATCATAAAGGAAAACTAAACTGTCTGCCTCTAATTCTGACAACGGCACTGTAAGTTCAAGTGCTTCTGCGAAACTTATAATAACATCTTGACTAGGAGGTTCTGTATTTGCTGCTCGCGGTTGGCGTTCTCTAACTCCTTTGGCTCCCCTTTCAGCAGACCTTCCTTCGAATTGAGTTCGTCATTCGAATTCGGTGGATTTTGTAATGTTAAAGTATCACGGGTGAAAGTTTTTTTCACTCCTTTAAATTATTGATGGTATTTTCTAATCCACTACGTCTGCTTGCTTTTGGTCAAATAAAAAGAATGCATTTCCATTTTATAATCAGCCGGTTTTAAATTTATTGACGGCATCGGAAAAGTGTTTCTCCAAGACTTGAAATAGGTCTTTTACTTTATCTGCAGGTTTTTTTTGGCACGTCTTGATAGCATACAGCAATTAAAGCGCAAAGTGGTTTGCCTCTCGAGATTTTACCTGCTAAAACTTGGTTTAATTTGTTTTCTATGAGACCCGCTTGTTTGGTAGTCAATTGAATTTCTAATTGTTTAAATATTTTCTTTGTTTCAGATTTGCTACTTCAAAATCTGTATAAGGCTGTAATCCTCTAAAACAATCGAGGCATTATGTGTCCGTTTTTTGTTCTTTTATTCGCATGTGAGTATGTGTCTTTTTCGATTTTCACATATGCTGATTTGGGTGGCTTTACGTTCAGTAAAGCATACAACTCTCTCGTAAACGATGGTAAATACATGTAATAGCCGTCCACTTTTAAACGTTTATTTATTTGAGGACGTAAAAAACCTCGCTACCACAAGGATAACGAGGCTTAAATTTTAACTACTTGGAGTCACTGTCAGATCCCAATAATAATTGCAATGCTGTTTTATTCGAAATGACATTGCGGTTATTGATCTTTAAAAACAACCTTTTCATTTCAATACCAGACGCCGGCTCCGCAAGGGCTCCATGTGTGCCGTAGTATACATCTTTGGGAAAAATCAAAGAAACCACGTCACAAAGTTTAGCGATGTTCTTATCGAGTTAATCTTGTGTTATTTGATTTCCATGTTGGTCTAACAGCGTAGTTGCGTTAGGTAACTTGACATACATGCTGATCTTGTCGGTGTACCCAGGTTTAACCACATATTCTACCCTTTTTAGGTCTTCTATATCGTGACTGGCTCTGTAAGCGTTGATCGTATTGGGTGGAATGTTAACTGTTTGCGTGCTGATGTATTTGTAAGCCGCAAAGTTGATATGATCGACGGAGTATATCCATCGTAGGCTGTTGAAGTTCATAGCAGATTTGTTGCCCAATGATATTTTCGGGAGTTTTTTCCTTGACGCCTTATTTCTAAGCATGATTCACGCCGTAGCAGAGTGTTTTTGGAAGTATGATCAACAGTTGATGGGCGAATAATGTTGCGTATGTTTGTCCCTCTTTTTAACTACGGGGTTTTCTATCACAAGTCTGTCGAGTTCAAAGGGTCCTTATACGACGTTTGGGTCTGCGTTTCGGGCATTGAGACGTTCGTTGAGATGTAAGTTTGGTTTGACATGGCTCTGGTTTTATAATATAGGCTATTATATTTTTCATTTTTTCTGGGGTTAATCTGCCACGTCAATTAAACATGTAGAATGGTCTTCGAGTAAAGGTTGAGTTGGAGGAAACACATCTTTGTCATATTCAATTATTAAGCCGAGTTTTTCTATTCTGGGTAGGAATCGTTGTTGTCTGGTGTTCTAAATCTCATCCTTTTGTAGCAACCACAACCAGTACTGTCGTCATATACAAATATTAAAAATGATTCGCCGTCTAGGTCTTCGCAGTTAATGCAATATTTACAATAGGTATAGTTATTACATTCGATGCAATTATTGGAACCAGTACAACAATAACAATTGTCGCAATCGGCGCAATCGGTGCAATCAATGCATTCTATGCAGTCTATACAATTAGTGCAATTGATACAAAAATCACAGTTTTTGCAACATTCACAAGGTTTGCATTCGTCACAAAATTTACAACAGTTACATTTTTTGCAATCATTACATCGATAGATATAATTAGAATATAAACAATGTTTGGAATCGCAAGCGTCTACCACGTTAACAGATTTACTTGTACTTGGCGCCAGCTCGGACCCGCATGGGACTAGCTAGCTGCCCGCTGGTATACGTATGTAAAGGGTGCACCCTGGTAATTAGGCCCTAAATATGTCCGCCGAGCTCATTAATAAAAGTTATACACTCAAAATATTCTATATTAGAGAGTCCTGAGAGCCATGAAATTGAGGAATTGGAGAAATATGGTACTGAACCACTGGCCCGGACTCTGGGCTTCAAATTCTGAGTAATTTGGATGCAGTTGGGTCCGAAAATGGCACTACTTGGCCATTTTACAGAGGGATGGTTTTTCAACTGAAATGGCTACTTTTCTGGGCAGGGACATTTTCTTCATTTTAGGGGTGGTCTGCTTCTGGTGAAAATTTCTCAAAAATTCATTGGTCAACCCCCGAAAATTGAAAGGAAAATGAAAGAGGACATGTGGAACATCATTTTTCTGTGCAGCCTGAACACCTGTGAGATTTGTGAGTATTTTTGAAATATTTGTGAAGTATGGGGATTTATCACTGCTGTCTATGGGAATTTATTTGTAGTGGTGCACCCCGAACGGCCCGCCGTTTTCCCGCCTCGCGCCTGCGCAGTCCCCGCCTAGACGCCTCGTGTCTAGAGCTTTTGGATCGACAGTGTTGTAACGTAAGAGAAATACACCCAAAGTTTCTTGGCCGGAACGGCGATTTGTGGCTACCCAGTTGCAGACAAATATAATACACACTTGGGTGCGTGCGTCCGTGTAAGCGTCAGAACCCTATCAGTAGGACACGCTACAATAGTAACCAAAGGCCCTTACGCATGCGCGGAAGTGCAGTGGACGTGAAGCCCCGTTGAAACAGTGTAAATAAGCACTGGCGGCCCAAATCAGCCAATAACATGCAAAACGACATCCCTTATATTTCTGAAACACAAATTAAATTATATCTTGTTCCTAATCTTTTACTTTCTTTTCAATTTTAGTAGTTCAACCAATTACATTTTCAATTATTCCCACAACTTGAAAACATAATCACCCCCCCCCCCAAAAATGATTTGTCCGAAGTCTGCTTGCAGCCGTTTTTCAAGTGACAACCCTCAATTGTCGGGGGCACTTTGGACCATTTTTCAACCGAAGTTTATAACCATTCTGGTCTCATATGAAAGTTTTTGTTTAAAAAATCAGCTGTTCACGTATATTATGCACTGCACCCCGAAGAATTTGCGGATGAGGGTTCGCCACTAGAAATAAATTCCCATAGACAGCAGTGATGAATCTCCAAACTTCACAAATATTTTTAAAATACTCACAACTCTCACAGGTGTACAGGCTGCACAGAAAAATGATGTTCCACATGTCCTCTTTCATTTTCCTTTCAATTTTCGGTGGGTTAACCAATGACTTTTTGAGAAAATTTCAACAGAAGCAGACCACCCCTCAAGTGCAGAAAATGTCTGCGTCCAGAAAAGTAGCCATTTTGAAAAACCATCCCTCTGCAAAATGGCTCAAATAGTGCCACTTTCAAACCCGATTGCATCCAAATTACTCAGAACTGGAAGCCCCAAGTCCGGTCCAGAGGTTCAGTCTCAAATTTCTTCAATTCCCTAGTTCCATGGCTCTCAGGACCCTCTAATATAGAAATTTTGAGCTATATAACTTGTATTAATGAGCTCGGCGGACGTATTTCTGGCCTAAATACGAGGGTGCACCCATAACGCCGCGTCAGAAATGGGCTTCCGAAGCTACTAAACGGCTAGGTCTGTTGTCTGCGCGTCTCCACGCATTTCCAATGGAGCGAAGACGTAGCTCTATACAACATAACTGATCGGCTGAACTTGAAGGCCATTTCGCTCATGCGCAAATGCGTGCCACTGGCCATGAACGTACGTCGTGAACAAATTGCGACACTGCATTTTATGAAATTCGGGATTAGAAGGCACTTGTGAACGACATTTAAGCTGTCTTCCCTAGGTAAAAATGTGCGAAAAAAAACGTTGAAAAAAATTTGCATCGTAGGCAGGAGGACTTATTAGTACCCTGGACATGCTGGGCGTTATTTGCTATGCATAGGCGACGTCAAACATGGAATAATATTAATACTATTGTTAGTAAAAAACAAAAATAGGGCCTAGGCCTAGTTTAGTATGTCTACCTCCATGGTTTAGTAAATTAACTGTTTACTTTCAGTTTAACTTTTATCTGAGACATTGTTAGGTAGAACATAGCTGCGGCATGTAAAGGTCGGATCGATCTACACGTACTCAAGCTTAAACCACTGCAAACGTCGGTTCATACTTGGTCATGTCGTGCATGTTGGTGAATGTGACGTAGACAGACAGTCAAGCATGTGCATGATATGCATTTTTTCCACATGTATGCTTAAATTTAGTATGCCTAAATAACGAAATTATTTATTTCCAACTAGACCTATGCCATGTTGGCCGGTTTAGATAATTAATTAGGCCACCGATGCGAAGTTAGTTCCTGGTTGGATGTTTGACATTCAGTGCTAAACAACTGAACAAGTAAGTGTTTGATAGTCAACATTGAATAAATATTAAGTAACACCCCCAGTATGATGTATTTCGTACATCCTGAAACACCTGTGCTACCATTGCATGCATCAGAACTCGGAGAGCTCGAGAGTGCCCTTAACCATGTTAACTGGGGCGGTTTAAGTCCCCTAGAAGAGAGAATGTTTGGATGTTTTCCATTTAGGTAAAAAGCATGCCTAAATCAGTTACTGACGAGGTTACTGATACGTATGTATGCAGATGACACCACTTTCACAGTAAACATGGTAAATGGAATGGGAACACGTACCTTGGACAACTCGTACCATCAACTCAACATAACTGCACCAACTCATACCTTTGCCGAGTCGCACCTTTGCTCATACCTTATTATTATTGTAATTAAGTTGAACAATAATCTGATTTCTTAGTCATGTGTTTGGCTCCTAATTTGCCGTTTTTTAATGTGAGACGCTTCGACGTCATGCATGTACGCACGAGGTCAGGCAACTGGCACTGGTCAACGTGGCCAGTCGTCGTTGCATGCAATTCAAAATCTTCACCGTGCACACTGTGATGATGGAGCTATGTCACGTTTTCGTTTACTTCAAAGTTTGTAAAGTTATGGCCCAATAAAAAAAAAAAGTTTTGATAAGGAAGGCAACTACCCCGCCCAAAAATTTAAAAGTGAGACCAGAAACTTTTTCAAAAGAAAGCAAGACCTAACAAGTTTTAAGTACTCCCTCCCCCAAGTTATTAAACACAACCCCCCCCCCAAAATTTAGAGTTTAGTAAAGTCCTTGCCCCCCCAAAAAAGAATGCTAATAAGGAAGTCAAGTGGTAAACGGTTGGGTTGTTCAACACCCATCACGTAAACCGACAATGCAAGTGCCCAAGGCAGAAAACCATGCTGGCGCTCAAGATCTCTTTGGGAGATTTATGGAGATGTTTTCTTGATATGTTTGTCAAATTTGATCTTAAAGTTAAACATCTTGGAAAGGAAGAGTGAAAAGTTACGACCCAATTGCAAACATGAAGGTATGGTCTTTACTCGAGGTACGAGTTGTCCATGGTACGAGTTGACTCAAAAGCAATGGAACTAATGTTGGTGAAGTTGAAGAATAAGTGACCAATGGTGTTTCTGGTTATGAATTGGATAAATGCCAACTGTCATGTGCTTAATTTAAACAAACCTAATGTTATGATTATTGGGTCCCGAACAAAACTAAACAGGATTGAGAACTTCAATGTAATCATTAATGGTATTATTTTAAAGCATGCTAAGGTTGCCCAATGTTTTGGAATTTTAATTGATGAGCTGCACTAGACACCCCAGGTGGACAAAAATACTAAAACTGTACAATTGAAATTAAGCATTCTTCGAAGGGTCAGACCATATGTTCCTTTAGAAAGTTTGACCCTGCTTTATAACTTGTTTATTCAACCTCATATGGTCAGAAAGATATTGCATGTATACTAAGCTTGAGAAACTTCAGAAACGTGCAGCAAGAATTACATTGAACAGGAATTATGATACTCCGTCTGTTGACCTTTACGCAAGCTAAAATGACAGGGCTTATGGAAGACCAATGTGTTGGTGAATAAATTACCTGATAAATATGAGTAATAACAACAATAATAAAAATATCTCCTGATCAAAGAGACCTTTTCTGAGGGGGCTTTGATAAAAAAAACTGTTTTAAATTACGTGTACATGTATTTCATTTTGTTTATAAACTTTGTACCATGTCACTCGATTTACTGTATGTAAAGGATCAATATTCAGAAAAATTGTTTCTGATGCAGTCTTTTCCCAATCTTTATGTCTGATTGCGGACTCCTCGTTGTTTTATCCCCAGAAGTAAACAGAAGAATTTCCTTCTGCTGAATCCAGTTAAAAGGATTCCCAGGGCAATTGTGGGATTCCTAAACCCACTTAAATTATCCCTGTTTCTCTCTTTCGGGAGATCGATTAAAGGAACACCACCAAGTTTCAAACCAGTCTCAGAGTTCTGCTGTGCACCACTTCTGCATGTGCCTGTACGCCCCTGTCGAGAGAAATAAGTCATTACTGCAGATTACCTTGCTCAAGAATACACCACCAATAAACCACAGTATACTGTATTTAAAATGTCATGACTCTGCTTGAAACATGCATCCAATACCTTGATTTTTGGAGGGGTCTCAATTTCTTTGCAGTTTCAGCCATTGAAGACAAGAATCGCATAAACCATGGCAACCTCATCATCCTTGGAGCCGAGTGTGCCACTGCCTCTAAGCCCTGACATCCTGAACGACCTCCAGGAATCCTCCAAAGACTGGGCCCTGACCCACGGACTGGTGGTCATGTACATGTCTCCCGATCAGATCTGTTGTCCAGATCGCATCACCTATGTGCCGCACACTCTCCTGCCCTCGCCCATCCCACGTCAGCTGTTTGAGCGTATGGTCAGTCTACAGCCGCACATCAACCTACTGATGCACAGAGTGGCCGAAGACCGGGAGTTTATGACTTCAGCTCTCAAAAGGTTGGAACTGTGAGATCAGTGAAATATCGCAGAGAAAATAACGAGGATGTGTTAATTTTAAATTCCCTTCAACTCCTTTCAATTATTTTCAAAAGATATTGGAAGATTAAGATGAACATCTTTCTTGTCGAAGTATTATGAAATATTGTGAAGAAGGTTCATCTCATGTCTGTAAATTTGTACCATCAATAATGTTTCATCACAACATCGTACCTGGGACAAACTAATGGTCTTGTTCCAGGTGGGTGATTATTCACAATATTGCACCAGTTTGAGCAGTGGGACAAACATTGTGCTATCTGTACATGTATTCTTAAAATTCCACCAAAACTGCTGTGGACGGATGTGTTGGGCTGTAGCTATGGGTCAGTGATAGCTGGTTATGGAGGAAAATGAAGCTTGGTTGAAAACACTGAAATATACTTGTAGTATTGTCTAACTTCCCTGCTTGTTTACTTAAAACGTGTGCATACAAGCATGTACATGTAGTCAGTTGGCCTACTATGCACTGTTTATTTTTGCAGCAGATCAACTAGCTCAGCCATGCGGTTCAAATGCAGCTGGCTCTAAAATGTTTTTTGCAGGTACAACCGTGCATGTATAAAATATTTGCTGGATGAGAAGCCATGATAAAGACTGGGCCTAATCAATCCACATGGCCGATACCATTCGCATCATTCTGTTTCCACACATTTCTGAATGTGCTGAAGTTGTGATGACTTGATTCAGTGACTTGCCTCGAGTCTGACTTGAATCACAACAGGCAATTGACTCAACTTGAGTCACTGAGAGTAAATGACTCGAGCCCCCAACTTTGTTGACTTGTCACGCTGGTAGAGTATGCAAATAACTTACATGTGTACATAAATTAACAGCATAAAACTGAAAATTTATAACTTGAGGAAGGAAAATTCCTTCAGCCTTCATTATTGCAAAAGACAATTGGATAATGACTCATTGTTGGTGAAACTGATGTAAGTTTTCTCCATGTTGATAAACTTTTTTGTGTAACTTTGTTTTTACCAGCACTATAAAAGTGGATGATTTCACTGCAAAATTGTTTGAAATATACGAAGAAATGCACCAAGCAGGCTTCACAAAGGTATGGTTAATCAAAAACATTTTCTCAGAGTAACTAAAACTGATTGAAAAGTCTACCTGCGCAATGTGGTAACATTTATGTGTTAGGTAGACCAACGAGTTCAAAGAACTTCTGGTCCACCCTTTTTAAACTTTTACAAATTTCTAAGTGAGCCTGATTTTGTAAAAAGTGCATGTACATACACGCAGGGTATGTTTTCATATTCTCAGCAAAGTTTCCAATGGAACACTGTCACTTTATTGTTGGCCATTTTCATTAATGCCTTGCTACTTTCAACAGAATGGTGGTCAATTTGTTTTGTTTGTTGCTGTATTTTTTTCCTACTATTCCAGCCTGTGAAGTTAACCCTGCTTCGCTCCGACTACATGATCGACACCTCAGGCCCACAGCAAGTCATGAAGCAAGTGGAGATTAACACAATGGCCAGTAGTTTTGGGGGCCTAGCAGCCAACTTGACCCATCTTCACAAGTCAGTAATGCAGTCAATCAGTCTCAGTCAAAACAGCCAAAACTCTGACCTCTTGGGTATTTTTCCCTAAAACTAATTCCAAATCATCAATCATTTATTGAACCTGAAGAGGATTTCTTGCCCTCACCATTTACTTTCCATCCTGGTGAAAAGTATTGAACCTTGAACAGTGTGGATCCCATACTGTGCCAAGATTTTTTTTTTGGAAAGAAACTTTGAGCACCTTTGTAAACAAGCACTGCATGCATGATCAGTGAACAATGAACTCCAACTAAAATAAGTCCACTTCTGCTGTGACGCAAGAGCAAACATTAGCTGATGAAAGAAAATCAAATCCCAGGCTATTGCTGGCTGTTAATAGCAGGTTAGTTGCTAAACTGTGTAAGAGTGACCTTTTCCGTATGCTAACCTGTTTGGAATGGGGTCGTACTGGAAATGGAATTGTTTAACACAGTTCTGTTTGAGTGATGTAATGTAAATTCTGTGAGCAAACTGTACTAGAGTGGTAGTCTTAAGTCTGGATATGTCCAAGACTAAACTTCATGTGAGGAACCAGTCTTTCAGGAAATGAAATTGATAGACTGAAGGAACCCACATTTTATTTTGTATCTATTCACTCTTCCATTTCCACCAATGCAGTGCATACAGTGTAGTTAGCCGCTGCAGCAGAGCACGGCAATCAGTATATCTGAGCCAGACGAACAATGGTTTCATTTTCAGTCTTTGACAAGCTTAGCAGTTGTAATCTGTGGTTGTTTTTTGTTCGTTGTTTTTATTTTAGTGTTTTTTGGTAGGTTGTTTATTTCTTTTTTCCTCTTTCTTTTTTTCAAAACTTAGTGATTTTTCAAAAGCTCTTTTGTTGCTGACGCTCACATCCCTTAGAGAAACCTGTAGAGAGAAGGCATTGGAAAACTCAGTTTCACTGGTGGGAGGCAAACTTTAAATATATATGTTGGGGGGACCAACAGAAAGTTTTAGGAATGGAGACAAAAGTCCAGGGATTTAAACCAGGGTCTCACAGGAGGAAGACAAGAAAATGACCACTACACCAACCTGACTGTCCACTGATCCATTTTCTCCAACAGATACAACTTGGGCCTGCATTCGGGTGCTCAAAGCAATTTTGAAGACAATTTGCCAAAGAATGAATCACTTGAAGCACTGGCTGAGGGAATGGTAAAGGCGTGGCAGTTGTATGGAAGAACAGAGTAAGTTATGAGAGCAGTTTGTTTGTCTATTTATTCAAGTCGTGAAAGTCATGCAAAAATGTACAACAAAGTCGCAGACCTCGGAGTATAAACAGGTACCTGGGAGGGTAAAGGTCAAATTACACAGATCTTAAACAGGTGTAGAAACTGATCACATGGCTCAGTGAGTAGGGATAATGGCATCAGGACCAATAAATGTTGTTGTTTATTTATCATTAAATGAATTGGATTTCCCAGAAATTGATTCCTTCTTCACAAGAAACTTCGGAAATTTTTTCCCCACAATTTAGCACTCGTTTTTCGTCTTTGTTTATGGGATAGGGCTGTGGTCTGTTATGTGGTTTGCTGTCCAGAGCAGAACATTTTTGATCAAAGGCTGTTGGAGTTTATGATGAAGAAAAAGGTGCCTTGTATCCGGGTGATTCGTCGAGGCTTGTCAGAGATGGGAAAGAAAGGCCACCTCTCTGAAGACCGACGGCTGTTTGTGTGAGTGCATCTTTTTTGTCTGTCTTGTGTAGGGATCGCTTTCTTGTGTATGCTGTGCAGTGTCTTTGTTTCTGTGCTTCATGGCAGGTTCAAACTTCAGGTGAAAGTGAACGCAAATGTGACATCACAGAAGAGTGTGCAGCAAAGTTCGCTGGAGTTGAAATGTGTTGAACTTCAGTTGGCTTGAGTTAGTAACACAGACATTTGATCTGATGTCACAGGTTTGCATTTGCGTTCGTTTTTGTGCTGGTTTTTATTGCGAGTGTCCCTCAAGTACTGCCCCTGTTCACGCGTGGTGACTGCTGTTTTGCTTGCAGAGATGGGCTAGAGGTGGCTGTGGTGTATTACCGAGTCGGTTATGTCCCCTCCCACTTCTGCTGTGGTGAAAAGGTCAGTTGGAGTTGAGCTCCTTAACCCTGCCAGCTCCTTCTAAATCCACCGGGGCATTTCGGAGGATTTGGCAGGATTGTCAAGCAGAGAAGGATGATGGACCTCAGCCCATGGAGCTGTATTAAATTACCAGAGCGCTAACTTCTCATTCGCTGCGCAGAGAAAATTTGACGCCTTCCTGGGAGCAGACATTATGAATCCATATGCGTGCTTGTGAAACATTTGAAATAAGGCAGAATGACTATCGAACTATGTGCTCTAAATGCAACGGGCATTGGGTACTGATAAAATCTTTATATTTCTATTCGCCCCCCTGGATGGGATGCCAGTCCATCGCAGGTTGCCTCCCCAGCTAATGCTGGCACCCATTTATTCTCCTGGGTGGAGAGAGGCAAGCAGGGGTGAAAAGGCTTGCCAAGGGTCACAACATACTGCCAGCAGCTGGATTCGAACCTCCAACCCTATGATTGGAAGCCACAAACCCTAACCACTTGGCCACATGCCCCCCTCGCTGTAGAGTGAGGGTTGACCTTAACAGGATATTTTTGGACAATCTTGGAAGGGATAGCTCCTAAGTTCTTGACTGTCCCTTGTCCAATCTTCATGAAATGTGGCCTGTGTGTAAAGACATTCATTGTGAGTACATTAGTGAACCACTCGTTGCCAGGGTTCCAAGTACTAGAGACTTCGGCCGTATATTCATGGCCAGGGTGACCTAACTCGTAACAAAAGACCAAACTGCTGGGACTTGCCAATCAAGGTTCATATGCTGTCAGCACTCTGTGCTGACATTGGCGGAGGTAATCCGTCATTGTTTTGAAACAGCACCATGGCTTGCTGCTGTGCGCGCTTGCGGATTATCAGCAGAGCTCTCCAGCGCTCCAGCGATGGGTGACACAATACTGCTGTACGCTCGTGGAATCTGGCCACATTACAGCACCACCATCCAGCAACGCACTGGGCCAATTTCCGGAACAAAGAGGAAATTATACAACACTGTGCAATGAGGGCTCTTTACTTGGTGGCGTGCGTGGCTGCAATACATCAGTGGAGGCTGCCTGTCAGATTAAAGTCCCCACAAGACAGTCATTCATTCGGGTGCACTCCACCCGGCATGGTGTGGTTAATGCCCTCATGTGTACCAGCCCACATGCATGGAGCACATGTCAAAGGGAAAAGATAGCATATTTTGCTAACCTGTCTGGAAAAAAGTAGGTCCGATTTTCATAATTTTTGTCCCTATGATCATAAGAAATTGCTGGGAAAACTTCTGAAAGCTTAATATTTAAATACTACAAGGATAATGAAGGAAATGTCCAGGACTGGGTGGTGCCCCCCCTGCAGATTTTTCAGGGTTAAAGGTGTTATCTTTAAAAAATTATCAGGAAGTTCTTGAACTCACTTCTGACCTGCGGATCAAAAAGTGTCTCATTCCAACAGTTCCATTTTTTTTTTTTTTTACATTACCTTGCTTCACGCAAGGCGTGGGATGCCAAACTCCTCGCTGAAAAGTCGCTGGCGGTGACCTGTCCTTCCATCGACTGGCATCTAGCTGGTACCAAGAAGATCCAACAGGAGTTGTCTAGGCCAGGAGTCTTGGAGAAGTTCCTGGATGATCCAGCTATCATTGCTGACATCAGGGCGACATTTGCCGGCCAGTACCACCTGGAACTGGTGAACATTTGTCTTGAGTTTCTCACAGTGCTGTGTTTTTTATGTCCAATTCCCTTGGGCAATGTTTGGCCAACAATAACTTTCTATTAATCATGGATATCTGTGGATGATATCCTGCCAGTGACAGAAAAAGTTGGAGGGCCTGATGTTGCAATCCTCGTACAGTTTTTATCAAAGGCCATCAAGAAAGATTTTGCAAGGGTTGAAATGTCAGACCCTCTAACTTTTTTGATCTGCTTACAGTCACTATAGCAGTTTTGCATTTTACATTTCTGCCAATGGTTTACAAGCACCAACTGAAACTACTAAGTATTTGTCTTAGGCTGATTAGCTTTGGTGAATCTTTTAATACATCTTCTGTCCCTCAAAACCTGACTTCATGATATTCTTACTGTTCAGATATAAGTGGTTTGCCAAAAAAAGTACTCCAACAATTACAAGCACTTGCTTGTTGCCAGATGTCTCAACAGAAAGGCAAGGATCTGATCATTTCCATTTCAGGTCCGAGGCCGTAAGCAGTAAAATAAGGAACGCATCTAAAGGCCACTGGCGCTTTCAGTTGTCTCTTCGTTCCATTTATCCCTTACCTCCCTGCCCTTCCTCTGTCAATACCACCAATTTTGTATGTCTCCTTAACTCTTTGTTGACAACAAGGATGAAGAGGGTGATTCAGCAGCTATCATGGGCATCCGGGACCCTGAGAGATATGTCTTGAAGCCACAGAGAGAAGGCGGGGGTAAGAGTCACAATTTCAGTTAGTTTTAAATTGATGTTGCTTCTTCGCCGACTATGCGTCTCAAGGTCTCTTTTGTTGGCATTCTGAGTTCTTGATTTGATGGTTTTTCTTTTACCCGCCTGTTTTGCAGCTTCAGTCACAAGGCATGTCAATATTTCCAATGTGGTATTTGTTATTCCCTATCCATCAAGTGAGTTTGCTGGGCCTTTTTTGTAGCTTGTTTGGTTTAATTACTGCTTAAAAATCCTTTGGTGTAGTTACTAATAGAATCAATTTTGATTGATTGTGTTTTTGTCATGACTTTGAGAAATAACCATAATCCAAGTATGATTCTGCTCATTTAGATCAAGTATGGCAGAAACCACCTTCATCCAATCAATGGTGTTTTTAATTAAGTTCGTTTGAACTTTCCTTGGTAGGTAACAATTTCTTTGGAGACGAGCTGATGCAAACACTGACAGAGTTGCAAGGGAAGGAAGAGCGAGCAGCATATATCTTGATGGAGCGGATCCATCCCCAGGTCATCTCCAATTATGAAGTCCGTGGAAATCAACCTGTACAACTTAAAGACATGGTCAGTGAACTGGGAATCTTCGGCATATTCGTGAGGTAAGATGATGTCTGTTTTCAAGTGTTTTGGTAGATGATTTAGATCAGATCATTGCCGGACTGGCTCAAAACTCACAAATGTTCACAAAATCTCTCCCCTTGCTATGTGGAGTTCAGTTGGCCAAGTGGTACTTCCCTTACCACTGTGACCTGGGTTCAAACCCTACCCAGGCCAACATGGGGATTGGTTTCCTGATTAGGCAATTGATGGGGTCTTATACCTGGTTTTATCAAGAATGATACCGTTCTGAGTTGTGTTTACCTCAGTTTGTACTGGCTTCATGATGATGATAAGAATCCATATTAAGAATTAAAAGCTATACAAACAGCGCAAGAGAAATTGTTAGATGGGAAGTATTTATTTGGTTCAAAACTGCCTTTTGTAGATTATATCCTGGATTTTTTTATGTTGCGTTTGTTCAACAGCAAAAGCAGCGATGTTGTTATGAACACATGCGCCGGTCACCTTCTCCGAACGAAAAATGTCAAGATAAACGAGGGTGGATTGGCGATGGGAGCATCGTGCATGGACAGTCCCTACCTTGTGTGATGCACACCGGGTGACAGCGAGATGGAGGGGAGAATCAGAGAATCGGTGTCTGGTTTGCTTAAGTATCATGTAAAGTTCCCTCCTCTGCTCTATGCAACATTCACCGAAGACTTTATTACCTCAAGGCGTGTTTGTTTTACCTGGATCTGGATCAGTGGTTCCAGCTCCGGTTGGCACCATCCATTGATTAGGTTCTTGTGTCAGTGAACCAGTGACGGATCACTGATCGAGACTTGGATCTGTGTGAAACGAACATGTCCTCACTTTTGCTATTGTGTTGTGCAGACTACACTTTTGATGGTTGGTTTGTGAAATGAAAGTGCTCTGTTCCTGCGCAGACTGAACCATGTCTTGAGATGACTAAATTAGTTACAATTCTGTTACAAAAGGTAAAACACAGTGTTCTAGGAGTTGCTTTTTGGTTTTGTTTTTTTAGTGATGTTAAGTTAGAGTGAGACCATTTGGAGCCAGCCGAAAAATAGTCAACCAATTTAGATTTTAAAATTGTAATTGGTTTGTATAGTAATGGCACTAAACCCATGGTGAAATGATTTCATCTTGCATGCTACCACTTTGAAGAAAATGATGGAAGAAAGTCATACTTTTCCAATGTGTTCTGATTTATAATCGGGCAAATCTGTGTGGTAGGGCAATATTTGACAAATCCTAGTACATGTATATTACTGATATACTGAACATATTACTGATGTAAACGCTGGAGTCAGGCCATAAAAATGTATGTAGGATCTATTGGTAAGTGGCAGTAGAAGTAATTGTTTCTGTAATTGTTTATTAATCAACTACCTCTGATTTTGTTTTGATATCTTGACTATAGAATATAGTTCTTTTTACTAAAGAACAGGAATTCAGAACGTTACACTTGCAAATATTTGAATGTTTGACTCAACCATTTCCTGTAAGACGACAGAATGCACACACACAAAAAATTCTGTTTTGCTTGCTGAGTGAACTGGACAGGACTGGTTTAGGCTTTAAGATAGCTGTGGTTGTATCAAGTCCCATAGACCTCGCTCAGCCCATATCAGGATAAGCAGGTCTGCTTGTAAGTCAGCGTCTGCCGAGGGGTTTGCTGGGAGGATTTATGTGTACGAGTGTCCAGATTTGTTGGATTGAGAAATAAGTGCACTTCGTCAAGAACATTATCTGCAGAGCTGAAACTTCATCGGTAAGATTTGAGATCTTTTGTTGCTTCACACCCCCAGAAGGCACTTGTAACAGAGGATGCATTCTACCTTTAAATCAATTTTCAGTAATTTTGAAGGATGACTGACTGAGGGAATTGTAGATATTCTTGATAAGCATTACAGTTATTAGCTTTTTAAATGATTTGATCTGTGTATCATACTTGGTTATCGGGATGTTTACCAGTTTGTTTGGCTTTTGAAAGCTTTTATTAGTCCATGTAAGCCAGGTTTTAAAAAAGACATTTTCCTGTCAGGCTTTTTCTTTAACAAGTAGCGGAGGCGGCCACTTTTTGGAAAGATGGGAGGTGGAACTTTGAACTCTTTTGCCGATACTTTTGTGTATCATGTGAAGGAATTTTAACCTGTTGAGCCCGTTTTAAGTTTGCATTAATAGCTAAAACATTGAAAAAGGGAGGAGGGGTGGGGGAAAAAGAAGTTGGGCGGGGACAGGAAAGTCCTTTTTAATCTGCTCAGTATGACATCATTCACGTAATGAACTAGTGTAACACAGGCAAAGAGAATCCATTAACTACAGTGAGTTAGTCAGGGCCAGCATTGACAAATGTAGGTATTTTTGTCCACTTTTTCCAATGAGGATTCTTCTCCTGACTTTTTCTCGGCCTGCCCAAAATGAGTTAAAAAATCTGAGGGATGTACCCCTTAAAACTGTTGATCTGCTCTTTAGACTATTTTCAAAGTGCTTGTTATGCTCATGTATAAAAAGATGAAAGATGATATTTTTCTATATTTGGAAACAAAAGAAGGGAGGTGTTGGTTTTAGATAGAAATGAGGTGATCAGGTGATGTCAGTTTCCAGTTTGATGACATCACAGAATGTTGATGTATGCCATCAGACTGTCTAGTTGGTCGCATCACACTGAAGCGAGATATCTGTAGTACATGTACTGTATGTTAAATGATCAAGTCAATTGAAGAGGAAAGGGGTCATCTCCAAATTTGGCCCTTCGGTGACTTCCTCGATGATGGCGTTACTATTTTGGAACTTCCCAAAATACTTTGTATCAAGTGGTTTTCATTTGCTTTCTTCAAAGTAAAGAAAAACATATTGCAAATATAACTTTAACTGTCTTTGATGTGCCAGAAGGGGGGGCCTTTCATTTTATTACATTAGCAATTCTTGTGTTAAATTGTCGCCCAACTCAAAATCTCTCATATCCCAAAATACACCATATCTGTAAAAGTTTGTGAGGTACTGCTGGTAGAAGATATATTGCTCTTAATTTGATACCAGATGATATCATATCATATGTGTATGCATGTGTGGGAATCGAGGTCAAAGTTCATATCAATTGTCACGTTTATACGGTATACTTCCTCAAAGAAAAGACGTGGAGAACTATCCAGGATAAGGGAGGAGAAAGACAGACCACAACAAACCCTATTAACCGAAAACATCATGACATCATGCTTTGTTTACATGTGCACTTTCCTGTGGGGCTTGATGAATCACATCGCACCTGGATGCCATAAGAAATGCATAGGTATGCAAAGCATAACGTCATTAATGACGTCTCAGGTACATAGGTGACCTGGCACTGCCCGATTACCTAAAAAGAGAACAAATTGCTGATTGTTGTATTAATAAAGGATTTATTATTTTGGAGTAAAATATTCTTCATTTGAGTATCAGTTTACAATCAAGAAAAAAGAACAAAAAGATAGAGGAGTGCTTAGAAACAAAGTTCAATCCCGGCCGTTAAACTTTTGAGAAATGCAGTTCATCCAGATATATCTTGAAAGAACTATATGGGTATACCAAAAGAAACCAAAACTTGGAAACTAAAATAAACACTCAAATTCAAATCATGTTGGATAATTCAGGACAATACATCTATGATTAAATTATGACCCTTCTCACTCTACCCATTTCATATCTCTGGCTAAATAACTAGAACAACTTTTTGATTTGGATTTGTAAGTAGAATGCATTACATTGGACTTGGAGAAATGCATGTACTTCCTACTCATTCTGCTGAATAACTTGTGTAAAAAACTCAAGTTATTCCTTAAACATACAAACATAGAATACAGGCTTGCAATTGAACATTTTTATACTGCTCAAAAGTGCCGACGGTACTAATTAATTACTGTATGATTTCAGCACCACATCAACTTTTGCCCTTCAAGAACATGCTGCCAATGGGAGAAAACCCTGAGTGATCTAAGATGGCAGTAATCATTGGTCATCATGTAACATGGGAACCAGCTAAATTAAGAGACTATCATTTAGGAATTTCTGGAAAAAAAATCATGCTAGAACCAGTCTAGAGGAGAATGCCCTCAGGCCTAAAAATGCTATGAACTGGTCAGTTTGAATACGAATATCTTGAAAGGTTTTCCATGACATTTGTATACCTAAATTTTATTCACCAGACCAGTTACACCATTGTTGTACCACACGAATTTGGACAAGTGGTACAAGACTGCTGTCTAGTTCAGGGATGTCTAAATCCTTTGTGCTACTTCTACACATTGTGTATTGTTACTTGGTGTCTCCTGTGCACCTGTGTGAAAGCTTGACCTGAGCCATTTCAGATAACTCTTTTGTCTGGGGAAATCAAAGTGCAAATTCCTTTGTTCATTAATTGGGCTGGATAGCACTCCAGATATTATTCTAAATCTCGAGGTTGATGCACGGTTGAAAACTGGCAACAATTCACACTTGAATATTGGCAATCCCTTGCCAACCCTGAGATTTTTCAACCAGGGTTGACAATTTTTTGTGCTCATTTCCAGGTCGAACTCATCCTGATAAGCTCAATTCGCACAAAAAGAGTGTGAAACAACGCGGGGTTGAAATCTCAAATTTTCAACCCAGGGCGGTCATGGGTTCACCCAGGGCTGAGTTCAACCCAGGTTGAGAGTTTGTAGTGTGAAAAGGCATTTTTGTGATAAAGGGTATTGGTCATGTGCGAAAGGCCTGTTGGGAACATGTGTTGGAACTCCATTCTAGCCCAGAACATGATGGACAAATTTGTCATTCCTATCAGGAACTTGACAAAGCTTTAAAAGAGAGGGAATGCAAGGAAAAGAAAAACTGTCCGCTTGAGGTTAAAAGAAACCATAGCACTCTATTTTTGGGAGGAAAGGTTTTGTCAAGCTAATTATGCATACCATGTTAATATAATGTGCTTCATTTATTTTGAAAGTTTTAAAGTTTCATTGCATCATTTTCAGTTTAAAGAACAGAAAATGTATTCCTTATTTTAGGTTTATAAATGAACCCATTTCCTTTATTAATCTTGGGTAAACTTTCTATTCTGTACATAAAAAAGGGAGAATAAATTTATTAGGGACACTGGTGGTACAAACTCTTGAAATAAATTCACTAGATACAGAACTGCCATTCATTTTGTTGGTTTTATTTGGTTGTTTGCTGATATGAACATACTTTGATCATGGTTTGATTATGCAGAAATGTATGTGTTTCTTTACACCCAGTCTGACTCCATCTTTCCACCTCTCACCAAAAGGTGATCGGGTGTTTTACATCAGTCACTTTCGGTACTGCTTGCTGCTTTTTCTGTTGCCTGTTCTCGTAACGCTTGCATAATGTTGGGATGGGGTCGATGAATCCTTGTCTCCTTGCATGTTTGATTCCCGTTGATTTTGGCCAAGATAACATCTTTATTGTACCTGTCAATGTACTGACTGACATAGGAGGGGCACCCCCGGGGGTCATGTGCCCCGTCCTGTTCAGGCTTCCTCCAGAATTGTATCTGCGCCTGGGAGACGTGGCGCTGGGAGTTCAGCTCTATCTCCTGGTGGAGCCACTCCCGCAGGTCGTCCGGGAAGAGTTCGCGGAAGGTCTCGTCGACGTGCTGGCCGCGGCACAGCCGCAGCTTGCTGGCTGTCCTGGGATGGATGAAGAGCTTGAATCCCCTCCAGATGCCCTCAAAGAAGATGCCATGGTTGACCCCAATGACCAAGCCCATCCTCTCCGGATAATGTTCGGCAACAATATGGTTCACAGCACGTGCTAAAATGGGATTGCAAGCTGCCAGAGTCAACCCTGAAAAACAGAGACACAAGAAATAAAACACTGGTCTGAAATCTCATGGTTAATTTCGTATCAGATCAGCCTTCCATCCTTTCTCACATACTAAGCCACAAATTCCTAACACTGATGGATCTGAGGGGGCCCCCCAGCAAAGATTTTGTTTTTGTTAAAAGTAATGAGAAAAAAAGCTAATATTTTGGAACTTTTTCACTTCTCTTCCTTCCAAAAGTATTAAACTGTCCCAAATAGCATTACCCTGCGGAATGGCCATAAAAGGTTACAGAAATTTCAATATTTTGGCCTCCATTTGTGGCCCCTCCCCTCTCCTAAAAGTTGATTCTGGATCTGCTCTCGCTTTCATTTGTATGTTTTTTAAGCAATCCTAATTCAGTTGGAAGTAACCGTGACATACTCTGAAAAAAACACTCAATTTAAGAATCGCCATTAATCATCTGTATGCCTCCTTTTCCAAGCTTACCAGAGCAGTCTAGTACCCAGACCCATCTGTATTCCTCAGGTCTCATGCATTTCTTGGCATTTTCCATCAGGAATAGCGTGTGTTGTACATTGTCTTCGGCCGTGAAGTGCTTCGCAGCTTGAACAAATGATGAGTACACAACAGGTCGACCCAATTTGTCAATTCCAACCTGTCTCTGTTAAGATGAAAATAGTATACATTATTTTAATACACATGTGCATTCCTTTTTAACTTAAGTTTCAATAAACCTTCATGAAAAAAATCTTGTCTCTGTCACATTGAGATCTGAATCTATTCAAAACATGTCACTTCATGAAATACATGTAACATCAATTATCCAATGTTTGAATGTTTGGCAAAAAGACCGTTTGATGCATGGAGCCATTTGGGGGGGGGTTGAAGAATGGCTGTAATGTTGAAATTTATAAGGAATGGAAAATAAGATGACCTCCGAAAGAAACTTTACTCCGCAAAGCAAAAATTAGCACTTTTGTACAGGGTAGGAAAACTGTTTACTTGTGAAACTGTTTTAGTTTGTCTAAAAAATAAAGCATAAGACAATGTGGAGTTCACTTCTGTGCAATGTAACAGCTTACCCACGAGTGAAAACCCGGTCTCTCCTCGCAGTACCTACAGTCGGCTTCCCATGGCCGGTGTTCTTGCCTCCATTCCAGCGTAGCTTTGAGTTTGTGATAAGCCGTGTCTACATCCCAATCATAGCCCCGTAGGTACCTCAATAAACTGCACAAAACACAATGCAGCAGTCAAGGCTAGTGTAACAAAGGTTTAACAGACTGTCAAAACTCTTTCGCCAAATGAGCTTCCTGTTTTTAAAATTCTGCATGCGGACTTGCGGAGAGTTCGCCATACAACCAACTATGACATGGCAGGCTCAGCCACCGTACTTTCACTTTGCCTGGTGCGTGAGAACATTAGCGTAATACCAGAAGTTTTCTTCCTTCAACAACAACAACAACACACCAAAACTTATCCTAAAACTTTACAACATATTTGGTTTCTACTTACGTGATTATATTTAAGAACTGCATATCTTGTTTATGCATCCCACAGGTCTGACCCAAACGTAATGTCATAAATTCATTGGCGTCTCCAGGATTTTTTTTGGGGGGGGAGAAGGACGGGGAAGTCCTTTTTCTGGGGATGGAAATTTTCGGGCGGGGCACTGATCAGCAACGAACTGATAAATCATTAAGAAGGGAAGGGCTCAATTTGGATGTTTTCACACAAATTAGTAAGTTTCCTCCCCTTCTATTCTTTTAAAATTTGTTTCGGTTTTCTTTTTCTTTTCCCACCTTTTTTAAATTTTCCAATTTCCCCCAAGCACCTTTTGCCTCTCTCCGGGCCCTCGGCCCAGCGAAGGCGATGCACCTATTGATAATTCGACCACCCGAGCTCGCACGACCAGCCACGGTGTCATATGTGACATTCCTAAATTCTGGACTACGGTAAAACCCGGCTCCCTTTCTCCTTCACCGGGACTTTCTGTTTTCGTATGGTTTTCCACTCATGTTCACCGATCGAATCCTTAAATGTTTTGGATTTACCCAAGTACATTGGAAACTTTTAGAGACAGCTATTTATTAAATACAAACTCTTTAGCTCAGATTGATAGCGTTCACTTTCAAGTTAGAATAAGACTGCAAGATTTTAAAATACCTGCACAAGGCTCTAACAGAAAGGTATATGACCAGGTGGGAGGCTGTCCTACGGTTTATACGCTTGAAGTATTCGTGTAATAAATTTGGTTGATGGGAAAAGTAGCAGAATCTATTAACTTGTATTTGTCATTCAAGAATCCTTCTTCGTCTTCCAGTCCTTCCGATCGGTGCTGCAGTTCGTTCAGCCGCTGACTCTGTTCCTCTTCGTCTGGCTCATGGTGATGGTGGCCGTGTGGGGCCATCTTATTTAAGCGCTGATTAGAAACGGGCACTGATTTTCCTGAAAAGGAGATCGTTCACGTTAAACACTTCACATCAGTCTTAAAGATTTGTGATATATTCGGGTTTGTGGGCTCATAAAAAAGTATCAGTCAAACTGCAGTGTTACTGATGCTATCGTCGTGGCAACCTCTTTATTTATTCTTAATTAAAAGCCCTTAAGTATCAGATATAAACTGTTTTCCCTAGGGCGCCGGGGGTGGGTAAGAAAAAATATTCCGTTTTAGACGTGGGAGCAGTGGCATATGTTTGTGCTGGAAACATGGGGGATGGAGGATGAGGAATTGTGGGGGGGGATGATTTTTCTGGCCGTGGAAATTTGAAAAACGGGGGGGGGGGATTGACACCGGCGAGGAAAGTACTTATCGCTGCGCCAACCTGACTCCCCGCGGTTTAAAAATCGAGAGTGAGCTTCTTTTCTTGTGTTTGAAAGGCTCAAGATGGAATAGAAAAATTGGTTTGTTGCTCCAAGCAACGTAATGCAACCACGTATCCTCGTTTAGGCAGCTACATGTACGTAAGAGAGGTGCCGCGTAAGGGACAAGATCCTCCCCCAACAATGTCAGCTTAAGAAAATGACACCCCTCCCCCAGAAAAAAAAAACCTCAGGATGTTAGAACATTATAGTAAATGTGCACGACCGCTCTGCGGGGAAAATGGGTCCTTGGGAAATTCCTGGGTGTCAGAGTATTGACGGCACCGGCACCCCCCCCCGTCTATTCTAATGCAGACCTCGGCCCACATGCGTGATGATATGAGCCTGGAATGTGTTTTGCCTACTCGACATCATTATGAACAAAATAAACGGTATATTAAAGAATGAATGAATAATCAAGAAGCAGTCCATGAATTATTTCACACCGAAATTTATGATTTTTCTTCAGTTAACATACAGATTTTGGGGGACCTGTGCATATATTTACTTTATATGGCAAAATACTGTGCACTTAAAAGAAAAATACATTTTAATTTAATTTATTTATTTTCAATAATGCGATAAATCTGTGATGGTTATGGTCTATTTTTAAGATTTGTATTATTGGTTCCTAATGTTCAGGGAAAAGGTGTACGGCATTTCAGCCATCAGAGAGTATCTAAAAATTCCATGTAAGAAAAAATCCTCCATATTTTACGTTTCTATGCTTGTATTGTTTTTGTTTTTGGGGGGTAATGATTATCACAGATGTTATTTGATTCGGATCAGATCTAACTTTACAGACCCTTCGGACCACTGGATATACAAGGAGACAAACAGACAAACCTAGTACATGTACATTCACACGAAAGCCGGCAGAACCAGCAATACCCAAACTTACCCACTAGTACCCCTTAACCCGCTTCGATGTGCAAGCAGTTATCAAGCTCACAGTCTACTTGTATCTGAGATTCAAGGATCCAGATGTGATGTCTAGAACTGAGCCACTCGCTTACTTGGAAAGTTTCATACCCAACCTCCAGAATGCGACACTGTTCCTACACCCACAACAATTGCATCAACACATGTATACTTTGTATAATCACGGAGGAATGGTATGATACGCCTGACGCCCTTTGATCCCCGCTTCCCTCTTTATATAGCCTTGGTGTACATTTCATATGCAAATGTATTGACTTTTCAACAAAGGGTACGGTTAGGGGTAAACGGACTGCAGTAAGTCTTTGTATGTACATGTAGTCTATGGGTGGTAAACTCATGACGTCAGTGACACCATAGCGATGTGCATTTGGAAATCCCGTGACCCGATAAAAGTAGAGATAAAAAATAAAAGGTAGCGTAAACTGTGAGAAAATGGACTTGCGAGTCCCTTTAAGTTCGAAACGGGAAATACGTAGTCCCGTACCGTGGACGAACGCACCTTAATCAAGGAAGCTTGAAGACAAGTCTTATCATGAGTGATTTCCGACTCTTTCATGCATTGTTAATAAATTTTATTTATATATGTGCAATGTTTATGACTGCATGGAAGTGAAACAAAGTAATACATGTACATTAATTTTAGCCAAAAGTGCAAGATTTCTCCTCTCATGACTCATGCCATGTGGGCTTAAGAATGGGAGTCCGGCCTGGCAAACTACGTGGATCTAGGACACAACTTAGCTAGTGGACCGTAGGGGGGGGGCAAATTGTTTCCCTGAAGACAGTGTAATATACCTGTGTAATATACCTTATCTAATATGCGCAAAAAAATTTAACAATCTTTCTTCTGACGGTGTGAGTGTCAAAATTGGATTTCATTTTCTACACAAGAATTGAACTTGATGAAACCACGAATTGAACCAAACTACAGTGCACATATAAACTATTCAGAAACTGATGATGGTACTAAGTTTCTAGGATAATTGTGTTGCCTTCAAGTTGGACTTGTTTTTAAGCTAGGTTTACGTTCCCGGCGGCCACGGCAATCACGTTTGCCTAAAACGTAGTGCACTGTGGGATTTTGGCAATTTCTTTTCGCCGTAGTCAAGTTTCATAGGTCCTGCTGAGTTTTCTCAAGGTCTATTGTACTGCCCATACAAATCATGTTCGGATTTAATATGTAATAAGCCACTGTAAAGTCTGCACATTTCTAAAGGTGATAGAAGTTGCCTTCAGCTGATTTCTCGACAAAAGTAGTTTTTTATCATGTTGCATGAATAGTTGCCCTGCCTGGCCGGGCTTTTATACTCCCTCCCCGACCGCGCTCGCCGTACGTAGTAGAACGCAACGTGCCGCATCATCCTGCGCACGGGGCATGTAAACCGTCACGCATTTGGACGGCACTGTGATTGGACGCGACGAAACGGCTACCGAACACCCTAGCTTGCCGTGATAACCGTGACAAAACGTGGCAAAACAGCGTGTCAAAACCTAAAAGGATCGTGAGATGCCAGGGAATGCACATACTTCCCGTCCCATTATATACAGACCGTCTCCAAGCTTCGTTACGGCCTATCACGTTCTGTCCGCACGTTTTGTTGCGTTCACCCCGTGAACTACGGCCTACTAGGTTTCTCATCCGCATCGTGACTGCCGTGGCAAAATGTTTGGACAGTTTAAAAATCTGGCCCAGCATCCCGGGCAATCACGGACTGTCACGTTTGCCTATCCCACTCCCCTGCGTTGTATCACGTCCATACCGTTTTGTCCACCGTGGCCAGAAATGATTGCAGTGGCCCCCGGGAACATAGTGTAAACCTAGTTTTAGATACAAAATGGAAAAAACTTCAAGCGGTCGGATCGGATTGCCGCGATCACGGTACACACAGAAACACTGTGTACAGGCAATGTATGCTGGGTCATTGGAGTTCAGCAAGGCCTTATGATTGATTCATGTATTTTGACTCACACACCTACGGAACAAAAATTCACAGGCTGCGCATGTCGTCGCGACGCGTGACGGTCGTGCATAAACAAGTAAAGTTGGCATCCCCAGTACCAAAAATGGTCGAACCAAGACTGAGGAGCAATCTTTGCCACTGGTGAGCTTACCGCATGCGCAATCTGATAAAGACAAACAGCATGATGAACGGATCGTCGTCGGGTGGAAGCGAGAGATCGGTGAGTAAAAATCTCATAAAAAAATACTCGGTCTCATGGTCTGAAATCCTTGTTCCACCCCCTTTAAGAGCTAAAGGTTACAGAAGTTTGCTGTCACGGGAAAATTTGATTTAAATAGCTTTGTTCCACCTGTGGATTATTCACCTTTCAAGTTCGGTTTAAAAGCAACCATAGCGCTGCGACTCCAAAGAGTATGAAAGAGTAGTTACTTTGAGTTCTCGGAGCATAAAATTATCATATCCCTTCACGTTGCAACCAGGGGATTGACCCACTTGATCACCCTCACTCTTTAATGTTGGGAATTCGGAAATGCGTATTTTAGGTTATTTCCAACTTAAACCGTCAGACAGAATGCAGCAGTGTTTGAGGAAAGGCCTACAACTTAATCCTCGTCAGTCCACCCCTTAGTCGCCAGCGTGGATTTATGCCGCTGCAAACAACTCACATCGACAAAAAGCCATGACATCTGGCGATACTGAAAGTTGTATACAACCTCTTTTTCGGCGTGGTTGTTTTCTAACCACTGTACCTGGTCGAATATTAATACATGTATTGGTGATTGAGTGTGCAATGACAAAATCAGCCGGGGAATCCCCAACCGACTTGCATACGAGGTTGACGATTTGCTATATTATTATCAGTATCCATAGAGTACATTTCCCTGGGATCAAGTGTGAAACAGGAATTTCCCGAATTTGCATACCTCATGTGAGGTAACACAAATAGTCAGGCACCCTTCGTCGCCTCCCTCAAGTTGTCCATTTGAAATATTCGCCCCAGTTTGTATGACGTCTCGGTTTCTGCAAAATAAATTTTAATTCATTTCCGCCGTTCTTGATGACATGAACAAGTACGACACCTTGTTTGGGAAGGTAAACTTATCAGGACAAACAGATGTTTCTGTGCCAGATTTTAGAAGTAAAAGTTAGAGTCTTTCGTTATTCTCGTTCATTATTCTTGTGAGAGAGTTTGGTTTCAATGGTTTTATAAAGTGTTGTTTTTCAATGATCGACACTAGATCAACACTAATGCACAATAGGCCTAGGCTAGGCCTAGGCCTATTGTGCATTAACTAATTCAATAATTGGCAAACAAGCCAACATGACCAATCGTTTCAGTGGCTCGCACGCTGCTGGGCGTGATTGGGTGAGCTGTGAGCAATCCTTACTTTTGCTTCTTAAATTAAAGTTCTTGGACACTCCCGGGAAGTTTTGTTATAATGGGAGAAATTATCCCTTTTACAATTGAGGAAAATTACTTCTTGAACTGTAAGGTTTACATGGTTTATGCAAACCTTTCAGATAGCCATGTACTAATTCCCATAAACATATTTTGGCAAAATTTTGGATTTTTGCCCTTCCTGACATGTATTTTAACACTGTATACTCAGTGTATGCCCCCGAAGGCTTGTGAAAAACCACAAGCGTACTCGGGTGGGACTCGAACCCACAACCTCCAGTTTACTAGTGCAGACATCTTAACCATGCGACCACTGAGCTTAACAGTATTAAAATACACATCGGGAAGGACAAAAATCCAAAAATTTACACCTTTCCGGCACAAATCCATCTTCTAAATACACATTTTGGCTGTTTTGATTGTGACAACTTAGCCTTCAATCATGTCCATCACAGCTATTAGTGCAACCAAATTTCATACATGTCAGATGGGAAGGTTTGTTCACCTTATATCCTCATCAAAATGGAGAAATTCTTGAGCATTTTGCCCATCCACACTACAGAAATCAGAAGCATCACTAGACTGAGCATGTACTCTCAATAACTGTCAGCTGTTCGACAGCTTGACCGATTCTAACACAGCTCCTATCTTTTCCTAATGTTTACCTGACCCCATCCAAATGAAAGCTGAGCTATGATTGGTCATTGGAATGGAAGCAAATTGGACCAATCGCAGTGTGATTTCAAAATAGCAGGTAATAACCACACCGTGATGATGAAAACAATCACCATGGTGATGTACATGCATACCAACCAGTCAGCGGATTGGGAAAACAATCTTTTCTTTGATCAATGTGTATGCGCACGCTTGTTGCAGTTGTTTCCATGGGCAAAACTTTTTTGCAAAACTCCTGGATTACCGCACCGCCTCATTTATAAAAAGGAAGACTACACGTACATGGACTCCAAAGGTAATTTTGGAATGGTTGTCATACATGTACAACATGTCAAGATGTGAGAAGTCAATAGGCCTAAATTCCTACAGCATGCATGTGAGAAGCCTGGATATCATTGAAATTGCTGACAGCTTTGCCAAAGGGCCCGTGATGCTATGCCGATAAATGGAAACATCTTGTCGGGGATTTTCCCAATCGATGCAAATTTCACAAATAGGGACAGCTATCAACTTAGCTGACTGTCTGTATTGACTCACCAGAGTAGACCATGTATTTTTGTATGCTGGCATGGCTGGCGCACAACAATGTCTTTGGCACTTACTGTCATACAGTTTGCCCATTTTCTCTGTATTACTAAAAAATAACACCCTAATTGTGAACAAAACAGCTGACCATAAATGAACTACATCAAATTGGTGTATCAGTTTGGTTTCAAGACAAGAGGTATATCTTAGGGCATTTCCAGCAAAAAATTTACAAGTTTCGGAAACCGTTTCCAGCAAAAACTTTACAAGTTTCGGAAACTGTTTGGTTAATTTTCTTGGTAAAATGACATTTCTTTGACTGTGTCTTGACATCTTGCATGTGGTTGGCATCCTGTCACAACCATATGGAAACTAGGTTTTAAGTTGAGGCAATTCCAGTTACAGCGTACAAGTTATCTATGTTGATTGCCTAATAGTAATATCTTGGTTATTTGTGCAATTTTTTTATCACTAATTTACTCAGTTTTGCATCTACACTTTTCACATCCAGCACATTGCACTAGAATTTAAAAATGAAACATTTGTGTCTTCCTTTACAAATGAAAGTGAAATGACCAGTTTCAACTGCGTCACAGCTTGTCATATTGGAAGGAATTGATTGTACATGAATTGCTGTTACAACTTGGAAGGTGCACACACGAACCAGCAAAATACATACTGCACGACAGCACCCAATTCAAGTTTCTATCCATGCTGTTTGCTGTAACCAATTAAACTGTAACCAATTAAACTGTTCCTTTTTCGTTTAGTCGTGTTACATGTACATGATCTAGGATGGCTGACCCCCTTGCTGTAGAATGGAATCACCCGGGTGCCTATCAAGTCCCTTCAGACACGGAACAGACAAGTTTGGGCTCTGGGTGGTTTCAGCATGTAAAGGATCTGCATGTGCAAGTGGAGAACTACATGAAAGCGCTGCCGGTGAACGAAGAAAGCATTAAGAAGGCTGTGGACACGATCGTCCAGGTGGACTGCCCTCTGCCCGCAAAATTCTCCAAGATCAGCATCACTGACCTCCTCAAGAAAAACAAGAACATCAGGGTGAGAATGCCATCTTTCGTAGCACAGAGAGGAGGCCAAGCATAAGTGAAAGCAGTGCTTCAATACTTTCCCAGCAACTCGAGTTTTGTCTTGACCTTCCTTCTTTTTTTTTTTTTTAATATATTCTGCACTATATCGAGCCCCTTTGTGATATTCTGGCCACACACTATCTTAACTAGTTGCTGTCCTGCAAACCAAGCTGTTGCAGGCCTTTTCCACTCTTGGAATGTGTGGAATGATCTCATTTTCATCTACATGTAGTTGCCGTCGCCCACAGCTCCTCCAAAAACTCCAACCTCAAATTGGAGGCTTTGAGATACTTGTGACAATTAAATGTAAGATGTTGCTAATGCCAAATCTGGATATATGTGTTTTTTAGGACAGTCAAACGAATTATGAATATTTTGATATGCTGCTGGTAGTGAACACAAGGATTCCTCAAAAATGTCAATGGAAGTTCAGCTTGTAAGCCTGAACAGACCTGCTGCAGAGTGCTGACAGTGAAAGAATATGCAGTTTTACATTTGGGAGGAAAACCCCAGACAGGGGTGTAGTGAGGGCATTTTCTTTGGGGCTGTGCCAGAGACAATTTGCTGACTGGTAACTTGTTCGCCAACCTGGTGTCGTGTAGAATTCACACAGTGCAGAAAATGGAAATCCGTAGTACTCTAAGTTTCATGCTTCTTGGGAAATGCCACTTTATGTACCACTTTTGGATTCATTTGCCAACCAAGGCTTTATTTGGAATTTGGAATAAATTATTGCCCCCCCCCCCCGGTCGCTACACCCCTGCTTACAGATAAATTTACCCCTTGGCCAAAATTTATAGATACCTTATCCACATGTCGGCTCAACCTCAGTCATTGAGTTGGAATGCCAGGAAAGTACCACTGTGTGCAAATCGTTGATGGAGCGATATCACTGCAGCAAAGTTAACACTTGCATACACAGATAAGGATAAAGGCTGATATGCCAAACACTCGCCAATCAGTGCAAAGCTTGCATTCATATACATGTACAAACATCAAGCTATTGATTATTGGCTTCTGTAATGCAAATAAATGCCCCTTCAATCCTTCACTGAGAATAGACCCAAAACATGACATCACACTTTGTTAATATGCACAGTTTCATATGAGGGCTTGATGGATCATGTCCTACGTGTACGTGACATGTGCATGTATCTCCCTGCCACTGGAAAGCACATGAGTACAATAAAAAGAAACCTGACATCATTATGTTAGAATGCTATTGAAATTGGCATTGCTGCCATCGTAGATCCATTAATCCTTAGTACCTTTGCAATGAGTGGGAGGCTTGTGTCAGAGGGCACTGCACTGTGAGGCTCGCCCACGTTCTTTGGACTGCCCCATCTGAAATAGGATAGTGCAGAAAAAAAATAGTAAAATGGATATTTCCAAGGCATGAGTCATTACTAGGAAGCCTGTTACGAAACTAGTCCTTGTTAAGAGAAGGAGCACAGCAAGAGTTGAGTCTTGCTTTACTAGCCGGTCTTGAGAACAGGAAGAGGTCAACCAAGGTATCCCCCTGGGGACTTGATTAAATTTCCTTAGTTAGATAACTGGTTTATTTTGCATATGTGGTTCCAGCTTTTTAGGGAGCCCTGTTACCTGATGATAGGAGGCCATTGACGCACATGCACGAGGCCCAAATTTTGGTCAGGTCCCTAGATTCTGTTCATTTATATGCATTTGAACATTCTTTTAAAGACTTGACCCATCCCTGAAATCCAGGGATATTTGTTTGTGTTGTGCTGTGACGTACAAGTGGTCAGCATTGACGTACATGTAGATATATCGGAGGCCCTATATAAAGCAAAACATGAAAATTTTTACATGAATATAGTGCTAACAGCACCTGTAGTACATTTATTTTTTTTAGTTCAGAGATTGCATATAGTGCTGCTTACAGTTTGCAACTTGCCTGTTGTTTTACAAATGGTGTGGAATATTTTATGTAAGTACATGTACGTGTATATTTGATTGAGGTTATGAAATGACTGGAGATGCTTGCGCCAAGCAACTTGTCTGGATCAGACATCTCAAGTTTACATTTGTCATTTATATCAATGATCTGTCTTGGGTTTTGTGGTTACTGGCTTGTCAGTTAGATGTGTGAGTTATATTTTACTGTGTGTCAGCTTAAACACACCCACGCACTCGGCAAGCAATCTCCACTTCCGGTTGAATCTTTTGGCAGAATGTCAAGAGGAAGAACTGCAGTTTCTAAAATTGCGTTTCACATGCATGCATACATGCCTGGCTGTTGTACATGATTCATGTTTTGTCATCCTGTTCCAGGGTTTTTTTCACCCACAAGGAGAGATTTCAACCAACTTTTAATCAGCAATGTCTCACTGAAACCCCACTTTTTTTATATGCACTGTATGTTGTGTAATTTCTGGCTAAATAAGCCTCTGTTTGGACATCAACGCTAACACCACTTTTTAGGGAAGTTTTGCTGATTCAAATAATACTACTGCAATACTTGAGTGATAGTTACTTAGAATTCGTACTTCTGGGCTGAAACTTTTTTGGCCATGGATTTCACCGGCTGAAAATGATATCATGCTCGTGCGTCAGACATAGCCTATGATTAAATGGGTAGTTCTTATAGCAACATTGTGGCACCCCGCTTTAGGACAGACTTTTAAAAAGTCTTTTAAAAAGACAGTTTATATACTCTTTATCCTGGGTTTGTACACAAAGGTAAGTTTATTCAAAACAACATCTGTAATAGTCAGGGCTGTGTGTTTATGGGTATTGTTTTGGACCAGGTACCTGTTATATGGCAATATTGACTACCTGGATGCCCTTAAAATGACAAATTGCATTGGGCACAATCCTGGCAGACCATGTGCCTGAAACAGGGCTCTTTTTGTCATACATAGGAAGCGGCATATTGTTTTAGACGTTAGAATCTCCCCCACCTTTTTAATAAACGAAAATTGTGTTACCTTTAATTTATAACAAAAGAGTATCTCCTTCAAGCTCTGACTGGAGTTATGACTGCGGTACCAGGTTTTTCAGTGGCACGATGATTCTTTGGCAATTCACTATTTAGGTTCACATACGTTTTTACATGTGGAATTTTCTACTGGTGCCCAGCCCGAAAAAAATGGAACAAGGTTTTGATATCGATGGGCGGGCACTCGGGTACCCAGGTACCTGGCACAGGCCTTGTAATCTACTTACAGTAAGTCTGAAAGAAAGTGTGTCTATGTGTCCTGTGTGGGGACAATAAGCATGGGTAAGGTAATATTATATTTCTGTGAATTGACCTACATGTACATGTATGTCCCTGACTGTTAAGTTTGATAGAGTTTATTTAAAATTTATCTCTAATTCTCATTATGAATCTGTGTGAAGCTAGAGGTCTGCGTGTGAACAAAAACGGTGTGTTTTCACCACTGGTGGTGGATGGGGAGGTTTCTGACTGGGGGCCCCCCTTTTGCATGGCATATAATGGGGTGGGACTTAATGGATGGGCCTATTATACAATGTATTATTAATAGCTGATGCCTGATGGTCTAACAACTGCCCCCCCCTTGAAATTGTTCTGCCGCTTTTGTTTTTCACACCGTATGCACTGACTCTTGATTGTAAGAATGACCAACATTGTAAGTTCAAGCGTGTATGGCTCTGAACACTTGCAACTGATTTTTACTGTAATGTACCAGTACCTTGCATGATGAAGGGTGCCCAGAAGAAATGGTTGCCCAAAAGTCTCATTCTTCTGTGCTGGGGAAATCTTTCCTGGCTGAATATGTAGAAAATTGAATGAAGCAGGTCTGGTACCCGTTACATGTACATGTAATCTCTCAATTATTTTTCAAAGGAAATGGATTTTGTCAATTAGTACCTGTAAATGAAGTTGCAAAGTAAAGCGACAGTTTTCACACACAAGGCGCAAGACTAGCCACCAGGGAAACATCAAGAATTACTTTGTCATTGATGTTCTTGTGTAAATTTATTCTCTGCTTTGGCAATTTTTTTCTGATTTCCATTTTTGTCATCTTTTGTGCAGGGTGACAAGAGTCTATCTACATTAGTCTCAGCTTTGGGACTCCTGGAAAAGTACGGGCGCAATTTACTGAAACCCGAACGTCCGCCACTGTGGAAGTGCATCTACTTTGCAAATAGTGTCTTCCGCACCAGAGTAGACATCATCAAAGTAGGCAGTTGATCACTTTTATTTACTGAATGTACTGCTGAGTTCTTACTGAATAATTGAGTTTGAGAAAATGAACAATTGTGATATTAGTCAAAGGAACAATGGTGTTTGGGAAAATGGACAACTGAGATATTATTCAAATGTATTCAAAATGAATTAAGAATTATTAACATGCATCATTTTTACATTGTAAGCTTGGTGATTACTGTTTGGCTTCTCAATTTGTAGCATTTTTGGCTTGATCCTGCTAAGGTAAATACAATTGATTTGATGTACATGTACCTCTTTTTTTTCCACTGCTCTTTTCTTGCGCAGGGTGCAAGAGATGTTTTGAAGCTTATGGGCTATTCAGAGGTGGTAGAAGATGGTCTGAGTTTCCCTTCAGATCTGGCATCACCCAACTTGGATCTGGTTGCCATTGTAACAGCTGACTTGGCAATTTCCAGGAGAGAGCTGGAATTGTATCATCAGGGAGAGCACCCTCATTCCTACCGTGTCAAGGATTGCTTGGAGGGAACAATGGCCATGATTCAGGTTCCTGGCGACTCTCCGACAGGCCGACCTCAGAACATCTTTCTGAGACGTCAGGCGCACGGCACCAGGACCATCTATGAAAATGTGGTACCACCTCCCGAGGGAGACATTTTGGAGCAGTTCTGTCAACTGTTGGACCTCGGAGGCAAGGAATCTGGATCGCCTGCATCTGAGCTGCCACCAGGCAGTGATGCTCAGCATGATCCCAGACCAGCCTCAGCTGAAGCTCCCACCAAACCTAAGCCAGTCACCTCTGCAAATCCAGCATCACAGGTTGAGGGCATTGTGCACAGGATAGGAGATACAGTGCCACGCTCCATGCCCACCAAGGGGGAAACTGGGCTTGGCTACTTCACAAAGACACCTAAGAATGTTACGCAGCCTCAGACAACAGCTTCAAACACAGAACAGCAATCTACACAAGTGCCGTCTCAGGCAATTTCTCAGAACACTGTAATTGGGACAGGTATGCGCAACTGTTCAAAGGGCAAAGTACAACAAGGGTACACTTCAGTTTGCAATGTTTTGCCGCAAGTAACATTAACACTTTGGGGGTTAGAACTTTACATTTTGTTGCAAGTTGTTTAAATCAGTTTTTTTCTTTCTACCAATTTAGACAAGTCCAGTGAATGTGTGATGTGTGGTAAAACTACCGCCAAGTTTCAGTGTAGCACCTGCTCTGGACTACGATGCGAATCCTGCGACAAACAGTGGCATATTCATCCGACCCGGCGCACCCACCAGCGGAAAGTGATTGAGCCCACCCCGCTTATCGATGCAACCACGTCCAAGTCACCAGTGCCCATTCTTCTCTGTCATGTGTGCGGAATTCAGCAGTCGTCTGTATTCTGCACAGACTGCAGCAGCTCCACCTGCAGCGGCAAGTACTGCAGTGATTGCGACAGGGTGTACCATGGACACCCACAGCGGCAGAATCACAGCAGACAGCCACTGAAGGCGAAGAGTTCAGAACCAGTTGACAAACCACCACCTGAAAATATTGTGCTGTCTCCAGTCAATGTCACCTCCTCACAAGATTCTCCCCAGTCGACAGAAGCAAGGTGAGCAATGCTGTTAATCCCGTAGTCAGCGTTCATTTTGATGAAATGGCGGAATTAATTTCAATTTTTGGTATAAATATTTGTTTTGGTTGGTACCTGTTTACCCAAAATGATCAAGTATGAAACCGAAGAGGCTTTAGCCACATTCCTTCTGGTATATCATCACCAAACTACAAATAGAAGTGTTTTGAATTGTGTGCCTAACATCAGAATCAAAATGTGAGAAAGTATCTTTTCACTGTCACCAATTTTCTTAACAAATGCTTGCTATTTTCGGAAGAGTCTCACAGTATTGCTCAAGACTTGGACATCTAACCATTAGCAGCCACATTTGAACGTTTGTTCTGTCTTGGTCTCTCACTGTAGTCCTGCAGCAGCAAAGAAAAGACCAGTCCCTGCACCCAGACGCTCTGTCAAGAAAGAATCAACAGCAAAGGAAGTGAGTGCATTGAATGGTTGGCCAACCTCAAATGTTATTGTAAAGGTAGAGTCCGAATTTAATTGAGAAGTATTGGGAGTGATAGGGTTTCCAGAAGAAAGACTAGATGCATGCAAAGTGATCAAACTAGAATGTTTCATCTTGTTTGAAATTACTCGAAATATAGTGCCATGTGGAGAAGGAGTTTCCTACCTTATACATGTTATACACTTCTATGTAATGTGAAGTTTAATCTGTGAGATGTACATTTGATTTTTTCTGTTGTAGCCCTCTGTGTCCCAGATACCCGAAGAAAAAGCTACATCGAGTGATGATGTTTTCACGTTGGACAAAGCAAATGAGATTCAATCAGATATCAAACATCCGCCCCAGGAAACAATCGTCCGATCCCAATCTGATTCAGCATTTGTGGATGCTTCATGTGTCCCCGTGTCTCCTAAAGCTTACCACTCACTCCCCTCCTCCAAGAGAGATCTGACATCAGAAATTGAAGCTCTAGTCCGGAAGGACATTGAGATCCTCCAGCAGATCCAAGTGCAACGAAATGTCATGATAACCTGTGACCCCAATTCCCCCGTGTATGAAACCTTGGCGGCAAGAATGAGCTCCCTGGTGAGCGGTCACGAGAGGATCTTGAAACAGCAAAAAGATCTAGAATTACTGGCAAAAGTCCAGTCCACCTCAGCAGAGATTGCTGTGAGTAAACTGCAAGGAGAGAATGTTGAGGTCAGGTATCCACCATCAGAGAGTTACAAGGACTTGCCTTCCCAGCAATCAAGCACCACTCCTGCAACTCAGATAAAGTACCCCCCAACCGATGTTACAACCACAAATAACACCACCAGACTGCATCATCAAGGAACCAGTGGGGTGGAGCCACTCAAGCAGGTTAATCAATCGACCGGTTCACAGCCTGTGTCTGTTGGAATACCACTCACTTTCATGCAAGAGGAGCCTACATCAAAGCCTTCCATTCCAGCAAAGCCACCAGTGGTTGTACCCATGACTCAGTCATCTCAGTCTCGGTCAGTTACTACATCAGGCCCAACGCCCTCTGTCAGAAATCACTTAGCAGTCAGTCCAACTAGGCCCCTGGTGGTGGGTAATGGTACCCCGACTGCACAGCCAGGGAAAGTTCAACAGATGATGAATCGCATCAGCTCGGCAACCACGGTCACAGGTGCACCAGACGGCAGCCAAGTACCCCTCAATGGCAGCCAGTCAGCAGCAGGAGCTTGGGTTTGCCTGCAGTGCGGCAATCACAACACAGCTTCGGCTGCAGCCGTCTGCATGACGTGCCGAGCTCCCATGCCAACAGGTGCCACGCAGAAACTTTCCGTGGCAGCTTTAGGTCAGCAGCTAGGCCCTGTTCTATCCATGGTTGCTATGCCACGCCCACTGCAGCAGCCTTCGTACCAGGCCAGTGTGAGACCAGCACGGACTGAACCACCTGCTCCGGCAGACATTCCAGCTGTGACTCTTCCAACGTTGCCACCCACTCAGCCGGAGACAATCAGCGTCTTCACTTATCTACAGATGGAGGAGGAGGCTGTAAGTCAGACCATTTTCACTTTCCAGAGGCTCTGTGCCATCTACTAGGCACAAAGCAAATCTTTGCAGCACTGCCTGGAGCTGATTCACTCTGTGAATTATTTTGTGTCTATTGATAGGTAGCAAATCTATTATGAGAGATTCTAGACCAACTGTTGAGACAGTTTATTTTTGTGACATTCCAGAGGTCTCTTGACAAGTATCCAAGAAGTACATGTATGACATCCAAATATTCAATTTTGTGTAATTGCTGTGTGAGGTTTATACCAAACATTCTCAGGATAGAAGATGGTTTCAGTAGTCTTTGTGTTCTTTTGTTTGAAACATAAATCAGTAACTGTCAGTTAACCCATGAAATTGTTTCACAGTAAGCACAGTTTCTCCACTGCAGTGTTGATTCCTCATCATTCGCTACAATTGGGACCGTGTATATTTTGGCTGGGCTTTTTTCCATGGCTAATTTGCCGTACCACCTTGTGTGCAATTCTTGTTCACCACTGGCTGTGTTTCTCTTTCAGATGCTGAAGGAAAAACAAAAGGCAAAGGAAGAATATGAAAGTCGTATGGCAGCTGAGGTTGAAGAGAAAGCCAAGATGCCATCGCCTCCACCGAGAATCAAAAAAGAATTGAAACAGGCTCCAGCAGACGCCCCTGTATCACCTCGGATGAAACAAGCACCCAGCCAAGGTTAGTGCTGACCAACACTTGTCCACTCCAACTGTGCTACCTCTAGCAGTGCCTGGCATTGAGTGCCCAGAAAACGAAGGCCCTGGCAGAGGCAGATTGGTGTAGCTTCATCTGAGATCAGATGAGCTTTCCTGAATGCATAACATCAGTGCCAACTTCTGTTTTGTGCTGCTGATGTTTAGATTTCAAATTACCCACAAACGTTTGCTTTTCACTTGACACAAAATTCTGTGTAGTAAATGGATCACACTATATCAGGGCATTTATCAAGATCAACATAAAGGAGACCATCTCAGAAAAGGGCTAATACATTCAACTGGTATCATGTTTTTTTATCCATGTTTAACATTTCCGGGGGGTGTTCCGAAAATGGGTGCAGCAATACCTTTATTTTCACACCAACTTCACTTAAATGGTTCAAATTCTCTTTGGCTTTGACAGTAACAGGTGATGCTCTCCTAAAGCCACACCCACAGGAAGTCTCGACCCCAGTGAGGTCAACATCTCCAAGAAGTCCTCACATCATGTGGGCAGAAGAGAAGAGGCGATTGGACGAGCAGCGATCTCAGAGCCTGGAATTCATTCAAATGTTGCGGGTGGGCAGTCAGATTGTTTCCAAAAGGCACAATAACGTGATAAAAGCAAAAGAGACACTTGATGAATCTTGGACTTTGGGGATGAACTTTGAAATTCTTTGTTGCGGTGTCATTGAGATTGCTGACAAAAGATTCATTGTTCTTCCAATAGGAAGCAGAAGATGAAGGGTTTTTACCTGAAGAGGTTAGTGCTGCTTCACAGCAGATGCAGGGGAATGGAGGGCAGACAGGCGGTGAACTTCTCTGGCTCCAAGGTAACTGGGATGACTACATCTCCACGGTAACCACCATGGCAACCAATCACTTGAAGAAGGAGGTTGGGAAGAGTGTTGGCATGGTGAGGAGGCAGGAAGCAAAACAGGCACTCCAGATGCATCATGGCAGTGTGAAGAAAGCTGTTGAAGAATGTGTCACTAGCCTGCAGAGTAGGGTAAGTGAACTACTTTGAAGGGTCTTTGCAATGTAATTTCATAAACCATATCGGAAATGTATTCATTATATGCGTGGCTGGGGTCTCTGAAATCGGACAAAGGGAACAGGGCCTTGTAACAAAAGACCATACTCGTAACAAAAGACCAGGCTGCTTGGCATTACCAACATGTTTTCACTCTCAATAGTGGAGATAATCCAGCCTTGTTTTGAAACAGTATACCACGGTTTGGGGCATTTAGAGCGAGCTGATTACCACCGGGGACAAAAGCCCTCCACCACCACAGTGATTAGCCACACTGCACCGCTGCACGCTAATCTTGCCTCTATTGAAAAGAGGTCAGCAGCGCACTGTGCCAGGTTCGTAAACAAAAGAAAGTTTCATAACACCGCATAATCTGGGCTCTTTTTACAAGGCTGCTGGTCTCGCTGAAATACTCGGGCGTCAATAGATTTTGTCTGTCAGGTTAGAGTAGCCACCAGACAGTCATTCGTGTGGGTTTAAGCGTCCATTAATTGAAATGATGAATTTTTGAAGAATTTTGAAAACTGAAAATCTTGAAAATGCCCTGTTTGTGTGCACTGCATTTTTCAAGCCACCCTGCAGCAAGTAATTAACAAGGTCGCATTTCTCCTTATTTTTTCCTTTTTTGTTTTGAATTTAAAAGGGTATGTTAGTACTTTCTTATTTTTATGCTAATAACGCAAATTGTCCTACTTGTGACAAAAATTCAGATTTATTTTTGAGCAGAAGCCTCAGTCTTACAGTTTCCAGTACAAACAATGGCTGGAACTTTTATTATTTTGCTGTCATATGTTTTCTTTCCTTTGATGTGTCTTGTTACATAACTCTATGACACTGAGCTGGTGAAGGATCCTTACTCACAATAATGAACAAATTTGGATTTACTGTATAGATGGGACATGCCAAAACTGAAAGGAGCATGTTCCCAGAATAATATCACAGCAACAGTGCTCTCAGTTGTTCAGAAAAGCACCAACAATATTAAATGTAGCAAATATTGCACTTTCCACCACAGTCAACTAAGAAGGGACTTCAAAACATTTTCTATACATTTAACAACAGTAGAGGTTTCACAACATGTGAAACCTCTAATGTTGTTCGGTGCTGATGGATTTGAATCCTCTTTCTTTAGGTCCTGAGCCTAGTGGACCTTGGCTTCCCTCACAAACGCGTGTGTGAGTTGCTTTGCAGTCGCGACGGAGGAGAGGACGGTGTATTGATCCAACTCCAGAAAGAGAGAGCCCAGGACTTTGTCGACCGCATCTGGGCACCCGAGAAGGTGGAATATCAGGAGAAGCTGATTGTTGACCTTGGTGTGGATCGACACCCTGACACAGTCGAGGTTGGTGCATGAAGGCCATTCTAGACATGCTCCAGACATGTCACACCAGTGCTGTGGACAATTCATTTCTCTACAGTTCAAGTCCAGTCACAAATAAAGTTTTCCAAGTCATGTTTTTAAGCCTGCCTGATGTACGTTATAATTAATAAATTGTTTGTACAATTTTTCCGATGTACTTAATAGCGTGACCGGTACAATGATTAGCAAATCAGGTCTGACCTGTCTACCTAAATTTTTCTGTCATGACCGTTAAACATACTGATATTTCTAATAAGATGTTAGTATAATGAAACAGATAGGTTTGCTTTTGCACATAAAAAGTAAAAGATACTTGTTTTCCTTATGTTTATTTCAACAAATTTTGGTAATGCCAAGGAGCCAAATGTGTTATTTTCTTCCAAGTTAAGTCGAGTTGTAAGTCAAAATAACTTTTTCTTTATGCAAGTCTCAAGACAAAAATGTAGTAAGTCTGAGTCAGCAATTCAAGTCAACAGCTCTGTTTAATGCATTGATTATGATGGTCACAGTACTGGTTCACTTTGTATACGACCAAATGAACAATTGTACCCTCAAACACCTGAGATTTTTCTGTTATTGTGAGTGCTAAAGGCTTGTTCACAATGGGAACGAACGTGATCACGAATGTGAAATTATGACATCAGATCAAGTAGGCATGCTGTAAATCTGTAAAAGTTTAAAACATGTTAACTCAAGTCAATTTCACTGCAAACATTTCATGGCGTCAAATTTGATTAGCTTTTGCATTTGTCTGAAGCATAAACTGGCTTTAATGCAGTGTTCCTTCTTAGCCGAACAATTGCAGGAGTCTGCTGTAATTAAATGACGGAAGTACATGTAGGTGTGTTGTCCCATGCTGATCGCCTCGTCTCAGAGAGCAAATTTGGTTGTATAGACACTCACCTAAGAAATAAGTCTGAAATATATCTTTCCCTCGTTCACAAAGTCCCGAGTAGCATAAGTCTGGTATTTCTTCCTACATTCACACAGGCCCTTGATAAGTCTGACACACTTCTCCTGTTGGCACACTGGCATATTACACAGGTAGCGCATTTTCTCATTGCAGAGGCGACTTCGCATCTTGTTAGCTGAATTTGAGCTGCCTAGCTGGGGCCGCGCTATCACCGCAACCAAACTGATCGACATGGCAAAATACAACACTGGTGATGCAATCATCGCAGCCAAGGAATGCGGCGATTTTGAAAGAGCCAAACAGTTCTTGGAAAAGGAATGTCAAGTTTGTTTTGCACAGTTCCCTATGAATAAGGCAAGTATACACAGTTTCATGGGAGAAAAAAAGGCCGTTACTGACATTGACCAAAGCGTGACTATCTCTTGTTGCCATTGCAATAGTTCTCCGTTTACTCCAGCAAGAATGGAATTTCCATATTTCTCTACAGAAATTCACCAAAAACGTGGAGGTATGATTTTTTGGTTGTGAAAGCAAATTTTGCGTAATCTTTATCTTTGGGCAGAAATCAGCCTTATAAGAAGTACAGATTTTGTGTACATTTTACCGATTTTTCTGTTTCCCGAAAACGGAAATGAGTTTGTTACTGGGGTTGGTAGTTTGTTTGTTTACTGTCTGGGGATTTGGGCTACTCGGGGTAATGCAGCTATTGGATTGTCTCAGGACTGGAAAGTGCCTGAATTAAAAAAGAGTAGGGTGAATAGGTTGCTTCTAGTTCAGTTTCTCTCACCGTTGATATTTCAGTTGAGTACGTTAATCAACTGTCAGTGCATGATTTGCTTGGAATGTCTTCATGGTCACTTCCACTTCGTCATCACCACTCGAAATATTGTAAATGCCAAGTGTCCCGTGTGTGATCAGCCAGATCTCCGTGGCGATGATCAGAATGCTACAGCAAGTTACTTCGCATTTCTTGACCTGCTGGTAGGTGGTTAGAATTAGTAGATTTCAGTGGTATGTCAGGGTTGTAGTCAGGGTTTTGTTGATATGGGAAACAAAACATTTGGGTTGAGATCTTGCCACTTATCCTCCAGATTTCCACAGTGCTCTCTCTTGACAACTTGATGGGATTTAATTTTTGAGCGCATAGTTTCAAGACAGAAATACTTTTTAAAAAAGTTATGTCCACTTAATGGTTCTTTCCTCACCTTCCAAATCTGCAACTCGGAGTTGAATCGGACATGTGGATTGGGTCTCAGTCCGTACCAGATTCGGTGGGCTCCCCTAATATTCGTCTGGGGTTTTCGTCAGAAAGCAGACCTTTTCTTTTGGATCTTCTTCCTGAGGGCCCCTTGGAGAGAACGGTTCCTCTTTGTTACTTACTGGCTACCTTGCTTTAACACATAATTCAATATGCATCTATGTGTAAAAGCAGTCTTGATTATCCCATAAACGCCAGGATTCTTGTGACAGCGACTGCTGGGCAGTGGTATGCCCAGAATGCAAAGCTCTGTCCAGCAGCAGGCCCCATTGAAACCGCAGCTGCATGGAGAATAGAATGTATGTGTGGTACATATATGCACTATTCCTCGCACAAAGCAGCGGCTGTCGACGGTTCCCGGTTCAAAGGGGTTAACAGCGGGTGAACATCCATATTTCTGTTGATATGTTCTAAGTTTCATTCACTTTAGTCTCTATGAAATGTTACAATGTTCTGTTTTTTGGTCAACAGCTGAAAGGTATCCTTGAAGCTGAAGCCTATCAGTTATTTCAGACCAAGATGCGAGACTGGAATCTGATGAAAGAAGACAATTTTAGGTGGTGCGCTCACGTAAGTCATTTTGGAAATTTCTTCTCAACCGCTTCACACTGCATGACTTGTAAACATACAGGGATTTCTTGTGTCATAATACGGAGCATGTTGAAACTTGTCTTGGCATATTCTTTATGCACTACTGGATGACATCTGCACTGGTCTCAACACTTGAGTGATTCCAGTTGAGTTTGTACAGACACAGACGTCTGAATGTGTCTGTGGAGGTTGAGCAACTTTGTGCCACAGCTTGGCATTGTAGAAAATATCACTTTGTGATGTTATCTCTGAATGTAAAAAAGCAAAGATGAAGCAAGAAGTGTTGCAAAAATCTTGAACAAATAACTACTAAGGGTCAGCATAGTCCAACCATATGAAGGATTGTAGCTGTGGTGCTTTGGCAGGAAATAATAAATACTCTTCACTGGACAAGTCCATTGTGGAATTATAATGTGGACAAGTAGAATATGACATGAAAACCAACCACTCCCCCTAAATCAAATTGGCTTTGAAGCAGACAGATAGTTTTGACTGTAAAGACTGCATCCTTGTCTGTTGTCAGTGTGGCAATGGTTTCATCAACGAAGCTCCAGGACGACGCAAGATGCGTTGCAACGAATGCGGCAAGGTCACATGCTTTCAGTGCAAGAAACCGGTAAGATATAACTACCCGATAACAGTCACATTGAGATAGATCATTTTATCTCAGTTTTTAGTATCAGGTTTTTGGGGGTTTTGGTGGGGGGGGGGGAATTTATTTATTTTCAAGCTCCATTGTATTTAGAAAGCCTTTTTCATTAAATTAAGGCATTTTTTCCGTTTTGTAATAGAGAGTTTGCTTTTTTTGGTCTTTATTTCCTAGTGGATGGATCAGCATGAAAACACATCTTGTGCCGACTTTCAGGCTTGGAAAGAGGCTAATGATCCCAATAGACAAGCCGAGGGACTAGCCATTCATCTGAGAGAGAATGGGATAGGTATGCACCTGAGGGGGCGGAGCTCTACAGAAAGTGGAGGGAGGTTAAGGCAACATCTGCAGAATGATTTTCAAAGTGGGGGGGGGAGATTAGTGTTATTAATGCTGTGTTTCAATCTAGTTGTGGAGTCCATCACAAGTCCATACAGCCATCACTAATCATCCAGTCATAAACTGTGTCACAAGCTCATCAAATGAACTGTGACATAAGCATTCCTTTATCATATGTGACCCACTGTCTGAAAATGAGTTTTAAGTCGCCAGAGCCACTTTTTGAGTTTTTGTTTGTATTGGAAAGAGCAAATTGAGTTCTTTGTTTTGATGTGTCACTCAGTCTGGCATCCTGGATACTCCATGGTGAGAAATGCTGTGGGTTCCTATTGATTTACACTGTGCACAATTACTCTAAAGGACTTTTAACTCCAAAGTGGCTCTGGCGACTTAAGGCTCATTTTCACAGAGTGGGTAACATATGGTCACCCTGTTGCCTATGAGTGGTCTCATGGAGGGACATGTGACTGTACTTAAAAAGGGACTTGTGAAAGGACTGGTGAGGGACTCAACGACTGCACTGTGCTCTCTTCCCTTGTTCTGAAAGCGTGTGAGAACATGTTTGAAACACCAACCTTGAGCTCCCGGAATGCTCTAATCAATTGACTTCACATCAGTTTTCACTTTCTACTGCACCTGTTCCTCCACAGATTGTCCCCACTGCAAGATGAGGTATGAGTTGGCCAAGGGGGGCTGTATGCACTTCAAGTGTGGCCAGTGCACTCATGAATTCTGCTGTGGCTGTAGCAGTCCTTACAAAAGAGGAAATGTGAGTATCTTATCTGGTAGTATTGAACTGAAACTCAGCTAGCTCGGGGTCCAGGAGGGTAGAGACAAGCTATGCAATCAGAACTGATGTATCCAATCAGTTTACATGCAAATAACACCCAACTTGCTCAGGTCAGTCATGTAGAAAATCTGGACTCATAGTGCGCTTTATCATCACACAGAGGTCACTAAAGCCACTGCCGGCCATCTTGTCTTCAATACCTTGCCCAATATAAATGGAACACAAAAGCGTACTCGCTATTGTAAATCCAAATTTGTTGGTGTCAACCCTCCTGTGGTTTAACAGCACAAATATGCACGAGTGCCCACAGTCACTCTCTTGCATTTGTTTCCTATATGGAACACAAACATGCACAGGTTCAGTGTGTACATAGTTGGTTGCCAGCACGAAATGACACAGGGTCTTTTATGCAGTCCTCTTCACTGCATTTGGTTTACTGCACAATGATGCACATGAAACAGTGAGGCACAGTTGTTGGACAGCACAAAAGTGCAATCTGATATTCCTGTGAGGGATAGTTCGTGCAGTGCACAACACAACACAGCTGTGCTTCTTTGTGCTATTTACCAACTGACCCAAAGAGTGACTTCAGCATACAATGGCAAATGAGCCAACTGTTGCCTCTGTATTCACCACAGTATTCCATTCTGTGCCGGAACAAAAGAGGACATGTTTTTATGTGAAATTGACAGTCCTTTGGTACGGACTCACTGCATAGGCACGCAAGTTAGTGCGTGTTTAACACGGGACACACCAAGTGCACACAATGAATTTATTCTGGAATATATGGTGTTCACATGCACGTTGAACACGTGCAAGAACCTGGTTGGAAATCTTCGTACCAGTCTGTCTTTCTTTCGCCAGTGAGGGCGCACTTCAGCTCAGGGTGGATATGGCCGTATTAGTTAGTACAAAGGCATTGCATTTCCAGATTTTTTACATCATGTCCATGAGTCCAGTAGGGTAGACAAAAGTTGCGAGTATCTATTTGGAAATATTTAAAAAGGCAACTTGGGTGACTTACTTCAGTAGGATAGAGTGTCTAGTTGAGGGTATAAGAAAAGGAAACATTCCACTCTATCGGATATTGCAAAGAAAAGATGGAAATGTCCAATCTAAATATGTACATGTACAAATGAAACAAACTCAGTAGGGAAGAGAGAAGCTGTGAGTTCCAATCTGATCACACGGAAGCAGGAATTTTCTCAAGATACTGATGTCTGCTTTTATCTGACAGGAGTGCGGGCGGTTTGCTTCATGCAGGGACAAAGGTATCCATGCTCATCACCCTAGAGATTGTCTGTTCTATCTCAGAGATCAAGACATCAAGTCATTGCAGAAGCTTCTACAGGTACAGTAATCCATCTTGTCAATGCAGACACCTCAGAAATCCTGCCAGTCTAGGATTGCTAAGGTCTATGCAGTGCAGTTATTTAAGTGGAAGAATCTTTCCTCTGAAAACAGTTTCTCAAAGATTATACCCTGAAGCATTTAGGGAGTTGTTTCGACCTGAGGTCTATTCCCTTTTCAATTAAACACTGTTATTAGATATATGTATAGTTTTCCTTTTATCCTCTTTGAGGAAATATAGGAAGCAGCTGCCTCCTGTAACAACATCATTAAAATTGTATCATTTCGGCAGCCCGCTGGACCTTGCCTGAAGAAAAAAATGATTACCTTTCCAGACGGGGAGTGTCATGTATCATACGTTTCTTTGCACAGAGCTTGCAACAAATTACCTTTGGTTTCCCTCATTCAATTTGTTTCCTGTTTTGGGACTGTCCCCTGTTAATGTGTGTAACCTTTGAGGAAGATGAAAACACAAGTATTGTCTATGTACAAAACCTTCTGTTCACGAGGAACAGAAAAGGCTTAACACATATAGGGTTCTTGAGATAGATAAGCCATCCAAGAACCCATACACAGTGGAGATATTGACAGAAAAAGAACACCTGAAGGAAACGAGGCATTTTCTTTCCTAAGCGAATTGGGCAGAAATCTGAGACACGTAGAGTCAAATCTTGTGTGTGTGTTGGACTGGTAATGTCGTCCTGTGACACGTCGTACAATGTGCATGCTTGCCTGTATGCCTTGCAGGGTAGTGCTTTGTTACGAAGTGTTTTCTTGCAACAAGGATGATTTATATTCTGGACATGAAATTTGTATAATGTCTGGAAGCTCATTCTTATTATCGTCAAAATACCTCTGACAACATTTGTTCTGAAAGAAAGAAGTACAAGTTGTTGAAAGTTGTGTCGTGTGACATGTTGGTAACCATGAGAATGGCCATGTCTGTCCAAAACCATCAAGAACACAAGACTGTTTTATTTCATTGCAAAAGCAGAAAATCATTTATTTAAAGCCAAAGGATAGAACAATAAATGAGTGGATGAGAACATAGCATTCTGAGCAAGCCTTCACTGTGGCACTTGCAAAACCAAGCGCCCTTTATACATGCCATCTTGACTCCTGACTCTCAACATGACATTTCAGGGTCACTTGCATATCATTAATATGTAATGAGTGTTTCTCAAATTAGCGATAGAAGTCTTCGTTGTAGCCCATGTTTTTGATATTTTCCTACCATAAATAGGAAAGCTGTGCCAGTTTTCTTCTTAATTTCATGAGATGGTCTTGTTATCTGCTTTAATCAGGCTCCATATCATGGAAAGCTGGGCGCCATTTAAATTCCTCATTAAAGAAAAACAGCAGTAGAACGTAGACAATATAGGCAAAATGCTTAAAATTGCTTCACCTTTGTTAGTCATGTTTTTCATTTGTTTAAGATTGTTTCTTCTCTTTTGATTCAATACATTAAATCTGTTGTATTTACTTTAATTTTGAATATGTAAAATGGATTTTGCTATCACTTTTTAAAAATAATTGAGAGGCTTCAAAGCTGTTAGATTGTGTTGCATAAAATGCATTTGAAACAAGCTTTCTCAATGAGCGAAAACTGTTTCGAAAGACATGTTGTTAAGACAGCTGTGAACACAAAGCCCAGTGCTCACTGGAAAGAGAAAAAATCCTCTTGGCCCACAAAAAAAGTTGGATGTAGGATATTTTTAACAGGATTACGACAGATCTGTGTCTCAGTTAGGACAGTTGAAACTTTCAGGAGTTGAGACACTGAATGAGGGACCAAGTTGACTTTGATCACCTTTCTGAACCCTAACCCTGCTAGACACAGCAGAGCGTATCAGGTAAAATAGTCTGATCTTCTTTGATGCACTTGGCAATCAGCAGTGGCTGAACAAACAAATGTTGAGACAATGGGAGCTAGTCCCATTGAACAGTGCCACTTTTGGATCTTGTGGTGACTGGCAACCACAGACTCCCAGGCTGTTTGGCCTTGGGGAGAGTTAACGTGTTGGATCTCGTTACACTGGGCAGGCAATCCACTTTGAAAAATGATGCCGTCTGATGGACTCGAAGGGTTTCTATCCAAGTACCCTTGGAGGGTTATGGTTAAAGAAATTTGCTTCCAAAAATTGTAAAAACAAAAAAAATTTCTTTTGGAAATGTCAACGTAAGTTTTGACATAAGGTAGACGAAAGAAGAAAATTCTCCCCTTTCATAGCCATCGATTAATTAACATGTGATGTCAAGAGGTGAACTATCTAGTGTTTAGTGATCAAGCCTTGGGCCCGATTTCATGGCTGCACCAACCACAGAATAACATGCTTCCTATCAACATTCTGCTCTTGCACTGCCAGCACTGAAATGCCTAGCAAGAAGCCCATTGACAGCGGCAGGAGGGAACAAGAAGGCCACTTGTTCCCCACTTTTTTTCACTTGGGGGTAATGCCCCCCCAACACACACCCACACTTTTGGCAGGGCCTTTAATGTGATGTCTCAAAAATGGCCGCCCCCTCCTTTGAACATTTATCCACTGACATTGAATAAGCCAACAGCAAATTTTTTCATTGTTTAAATGATCAAATGGTGGGTTCTTAATCTGAACAGAACCATGTACATGTACAGTGTATATTAACTTAGTAACACAGCAAAAGTGCCTTTTAGTGTCCTGAAAAGCATGGACAATTTTAATGTTTAAAAAGTGTGTTTTTCAATACACTTACAACCCTTATTTGGACACTGACTTCGTAAGCAGGGTCATTGACAGGTTTGCAAAGGGAAGAACATTTGAAAAGTACAAGAAATTCCTCATTCTGTTGAAGTCCTGTTAGTAATGTTGTGCACTGAATCTTTCCCATTTCTCGTCTGTACAGAAACACAACGTTGAGTATAAACGTGACAATCCAGCTGCTCAACAGACAGTTTGTAGTGTAATGGAGCAGCGGGAGACTCCAGACGGTCTTCAAGATGTTCAGTGTGGGAGAGATGTAGTGAATGCTGCACTCTGTCAGTGAGTATAGAGAAAGGGGCGGGGCTAATGTTACCTTGCACTCAGTGCCCAATGTCATGGCGCTGCTTAATCGTTTGTGGACAGTATAATGTTTGCCTGAAATTTTCGACCTTTGAAAAAGGCAAGATATACATGTAACTTTTAATATATGGCCAAATGCCCCAAATACAGCGTTGCAAGAGTCATTTGGATAGTATCCATGAGATATTTCTTACTGCAATCTCATATTTGCTGTTGGAAACGTGAAATGTTTCTGATTCTGCTACTAAGGAGTGCAAACCTTTACTTTTTTTCCTTTTCTCCTCATTTTTCTGGTATCTTCCTCAGTCTATGTTCTGCTCTGATCATCCCAAATACTTTTCATCTGATTTTTTTTTCTTTGTGGACAGACTTCATTACAAGGAGTACCTTGTGAGCTTGATCAATCAGAACCATATTGACCCAGTGGAGGAGTACAAGTGTGACGACCTTTCTCTCATCCTGAAACGGCATGAGTTTGCCGTGCCAGCCAGAGTAAACAGGGAGAATGAGGAAGCCTACAGGACTCGACTTCTTCAGGTCAGAAACTTGTTGAGAATAATTCTCATCATTCCATTCTCACTGTTCAGTCAACAGATTTGAATTTGCTACCTGCGCTCGGGTCAATGGTATTTCCATTAGGGAAGGGCAGTCCAAAAAAATTTGGACCGTCATCACCAAATGTCCATTTTATCCCCCCAATTCAAGACCTGGATACATCATCGGCAAGGCTGCCCATTTGAAACATATGTGATTCTACATATGTTAGGGGCTGTGGCTGAGGGGATGTATCAGATGTATTGTCCGTATTTGTTTGAATTGTTTCTGACAATTTTGGCAATTTTTTTTTCAATCACACCAGTTTTGTCAATCATATTTGAAGTTTATGCTCCTGTTTCTTGCTGTGGGGGACAGTCACTGAGGGGGCAGCCCAATTTTTGAAAGAAACGTTTTCATGGATTTTTGCCTTCCCCCTTGTTTTTAAAGAAACGTCTCTTAGTTCTGAATTTTTTGTCAGAGATTTGAAAGAATTTTGATATTGCATTGTTGAATTTTTCTTTTTGAAAGACTGGTTTTCCAAAACAAAAGAAATTTCATAAGGCATACAGTATTACTTTTCATCATAAATGAATGTGAAAATTTGATCCTTATGGCGTTTCCGAGCTAAAGAAGATAGTTACCACTTAAAACCTTCCACCTCAAAGCTTTTCACAAACTTTACTCTTCTTTTCGGTTTTTAATTTTTAGCATTTTTTTTATTGATTCGTTTGCAGGAAGTGAAAGAAAAACTTCCCTTGGAGAAGAAGAATCCTCGAGACAGAACCCAGTCGCTTTGAATGGTTTATCTGTGTGAAATGTTAACTTTTAGCATGATCTCCACAGAGCACCTGCCCAACAGAGATTTATCCGTAATGCCCCCAGGAAGGAAGTGATTTGACCAAGTAGGATTGATTAATACCATTCGTTGGTATGGGGACAAATGGGGTCATGCCCATCCCCAAAGGGACAAAAAGTTTTTGCCAGTTTGGGGAGCGTTTTCAATGGTTTCCTCCTCAGTGCGTGTAAAAAGCCCCCATGATTTCACTTTCATCCTATTAGAAGGTCACAAAAAATTTCATGAAGAAATTCCCAAATATTGTGCCTCCCCACCCCTCAAAAACTTTGCCCTTTCCCCAACAAAATTCGTGTCTGGATCATACCTTGTACCATGCATGCCTTGATCTTGTTGCATTAAATCCATTTCCAACTTCATCTTTTTGGGCAGAGCATCAGCCCCAAAAGGATTCTTTCAAGAGAACAACCTAATTGAATGCTACCAATATTAAATCTTAACTGTGTAAGTGGTGGATGATAACAGCACCTTTGTAATCAGGTCAATCAAATGTAAACAGCCAGTTATCAACGTGTATGTAATCAATGTTACTGTATTGCTGTAAACGTTTGATCTAGCATGAGGTTGTGGGTTTCGAGTCCTACCTGAATAAGCTTGTGACTTTTTCTCACAATCCTCTCCACAACATTGAGTGTGGAGTGTTCGTGTGCGTCGGCAAAGCCCCCCCCCCAAAAGCCCAATATAGAATGTTGACATAGCATTTACCCAGAGTTTTATCATTGTTACATCAAGAGACAAAGGTTACAATTACCGTCGGTAAATTGTTAATTAGATACCAAGGGGTGCTGGACAGCTTTTATTCTGAGTTAATACAGGGTTCTGAAATGACATCGCTAGAGGGCAGAGCGAAATATTCCGAAGTTTTAGAGGTTTGTTCATTTTCGGAAAATATCACTGTTGGAGTGAGAGGCTAATGGAGTTAGTAGCTGAGTAACTGATACACAAGGTTGGGCTTCACTGCAGTTACAAAAACTGGGTTTGGGTTTGAGCTACTAATATCTCAAATAATGTTCATCACAGAATAACGTCATGACTGAAAAACGGGGGAGATAGTACTCCGTGTTACATTACTACATGTGTATTGCTTGACATGGTTGATTTTGCTGAACTTTTAAAAACATAGATGTGTTTTCATTTGTTTTCGAATTAAATCATATATTCATTAAACCTCCATTGAGTTTGCCATATTTGGGCCTTCAGGATAATACATGCTCACATACAACGGTGGGGTAGTGTTTTGTTGCAGCCGTATGTTACTCAACAGAAGCTTGAAATTTAACTCTTAATATCCCATCAAGCTGGATGGCAGACAGGTCATTACGGCTACATAAAGACCACACAGTGACACGTGAAATTGAAAAATCAAGCCTCACCTTGCTTAAATAAGGAAATCTCAAATGGCGTTTTCTGGTGACTTTTATTCTTACCTTTTGATCCGTAGGAGGTGATTTTCGAGTTAATGGAGTTGAAGTGGTAATGGTGTGCGCGTGTGGTTGTATAATGAAACCATTAACGTTGCCACCCTCGAGACATATCGGAAAGTCTGTCAGTCTTTATTTCGATGGATGCTTAGGTAACTGGTTGCCCTAGCAATCTTGCTTTAACATTTTAGGCTCTCTGTTACGCCTGGTTTAACAGGTGGAAGAAATGCCATAATTTGCTTATTTTCTATTTAGTCATTTATAGGAAAATACATAACATCTAACGATGTACTAAAAGTTTTTTTCTGTTTTCCTATTTGTCATGGTAACAAGGATGTGGTTATTTCAACAGCAACAGTTCGGAGGTCCATAGTATTTCCTGAATTTGGATTTGGTTTTACTTGAGTATTTAGTAAATTTCGTACCAAGCTTTTTCTCTCTCTGGTGTAAACCACATGTGAATTCATTATTTTTTTGAAACATTTACTTTTTCGGGCAGCTATTAAGAAAGTACAGAGTTAAGTTTAACTTTTTTTTAAATCGTCAGAAAATACGCAGTGATATTTATTTGTGTTGAAATTTAAAATTATTGGCTGTAACCCGAATAAGCCAGCCGACGCTTTATTGACACTGTAATTTCAAATGGATTTTATTTGATCGTTCGATCGCTTGCAGTACTGTACCGCTGTACATAACTAGCTTTAATGCTGTTTGTATATATGCCGTAACTTACCGTGATTTCAATGAAATAAAACTTCTTTGTAGTTAACCGCGGTAATTTGTCTTTTCTTGCAGTTGAGCTCTTGTTCCAAACTTTGGAATGTTCCGCAATAACGGGTAAATCGCTTGTGTAAAACCTGTCTCGGGCTCAGTGTAATAATGATGCCGGCGTCAGATTTCGATTTCCGAAAAGGCAATTCTGCTGACTAAATATATGCAACACATATAATATTAATCGAAATTTGAATATCAAATTTCGGCTTCAAAAGCGTATTTTCCGGAGAGGGAACCGTTGTTATTAATCTTGCGTTCCTTTTTTTATCCGGCCTTGGTCAATTCACGCAGTGGAGACCGTCCCAACTTACCTTGATCACACGTTTATAACCAGAAATCATCTGCTCCCCAATCCCCATAACCATGGCAACATAGCTTGCATTTTGTGATCCATTGTCATGATTGTTTAAAATGGGGCAGCATCATTCCCTGAACTATTTCAAATTAACAAAGCCTGGACACAAACGAGTCCTTATCAGCATTCGAATCTCAAATGACTAAGGAAATCAATATTCTCTGCAAGCCTTTTTTTCAATACAGTGTGGGGTATAAGTTTTTGGTCAAAAGTGACAGCCCGCTCTCATTCAATAAACTATTCATGCTGAGCAAGTTGCTGCAAAAGAAAAAACGCAAACAAGCAAACCAGAAACAAAGTACAATTGAAAAAATGAAGGTGCGGAAAACATTTCTGAGTGAAAGTCGAAATGCTTTATGTGTTAAACTGTAAGGTAGTAAAAGGACGGGACCCACGCGTTAACAGAGCGGACACCATTTGAAAAAAAAGAGTCATAAATGACTTGATAAATAATTCAGTTCTACCTCTTCAGCGGCCGTGGGTGTGCGCAACGCTGTTCTACACTCACGTACACCGTACGTGCAGAGATTTATTCACTATTGCATACAATTGTGTATATCCCGTGATGCTCACGCATGATGTGCGTGAAGTGGGCGCACAAATAGCCACGCTGTTTATAAGAGCAGTATTTCATTCGTGTGTCACGCCGCCGCATGTTTTGCAAAAAATACTGATCACTCATTAGGAGATGGCTGGCAACGGAGGGGTGTCCGAACCAGACATCGGCCTGGCAACAGCTTACGGCCTGGTACTGGTCTTGGCTCTCCTCGGAAATGTTGCAACCATCTGCAACTTGAAGTTTAACGACTGGCTGAAACTGCATAAGTGTCACGTGTACATTCTTGGCCTGGCCGTGGCGGACTTGGGCACCGTCCTGGTCCCGTTACCGATGCATACGCTGATAGCTGCCCGGGGACTTTTGCCGTTGAGCTGGCAGGCTTGTATGGCCTATGACTACTTCAGAGTTGTGATCGAAAACAATGGGGTGCTGGTAACTTTGCTCATCAGTCTGGACAGATTCCGACTCTTGTGGCTTAATTTCAGCAGTTACATCAAAGGAAGCACATCCAGGCGTGTGCTAGTCGAACTAGGGCTTACGTGGCTCTTGCCGGTCGTTGGCCACGGTATCATGGCTTTGATATGGATCATCAGTGTACCTCATCATATTCGAATAAACGAAACCACTTCGGATTGCCAGGATGTACCCTCTGAGGCTGATATTCCGTTCAGCACACTATACGCCACACTCCTCATCTTCAGTCCAGGATTACTCCTGGCTATTTTGAACACTCTGACCTTCATCGGGGTGGTCCGTAAACTGAAGCGCCGAAGGCAGATAGCTGGCGGGACGGCATTCCGGGGTCCTCCTTGCGCCACCTCTGCCGTTAGAAAGGAACCTTCTGCAGTCACTGGACAGGGAAGCGATATTCCTGTCGTCTCTGCAATCAGGCCCCAAGGAGCAGAGATACTGTCAGTGTCTTTAAGCACTGCTAATCATCACCGAGCTAGGTCTGACAACAGCAAAAGATCTTTTAGACCTCACGCGAACGTCAACATCGAACAAACGGACAAACCCGGTCCGAGTAGCGCAGCGGAGGGGCAGATATCCACCTTTGACGGCTTTAGTCAGGAGCCACGGGGACCAAACTCGCTGGACCAAGCCTCAAACTCTCAAGTCCGAGATCACCAGCGTTACGTTGATCGACACATGACTCGCTACATCCGACCGGCGATCATGCTGGCCGGCATCGTGTCGGTTTTCACTGTTTGCTGGTTTCCGTTTGCGGTCTACTACATCTACGTTCATATCGTTTGCCCGATATGCTTCTCCCGAAAGATTCAGCTCTGGTTACGTTGTCTCGTGTATACCAGCTCGGCCTTAAATCCGTTCATTTATGCTCTGACTGACCGAAAACTGAGGCAGTGGTATGTCAAGATATGGCATCAGATGCGTCGGCGCTTGAGAAGGACCCCGTAAACCATGCACAGTAATTTACATGTACATTGTATGCTGGACACCTCTGTTATTACAAAATGCGAAATGTTTCTCACTCATCTATATCCAACATTGTAGTAAATATTTCCCAGTGAGGTAGTGGACTGTTTTATGGCTTATCCTCTAATCAGATCTTATCCTCTTATCAGACCGAAGCGTTTAGAGTTAACTGGTTGTGGCATAACGGCGGTTCAGTTTACATGATTGAGACACTTCAAGACCTTCTCTTCTCAAGAAGGAACTCATCAGTTCTATATTAATTGTCCTTTTGTCAAACTCGGGGCTGGAGTATCAACCTGTGGCCAGTAGCCACGCCACATAACCAGCTCAAGACTTTTAAGACACCCCAAAGCATCAGTACATTTGTCATATTTAATGAGAACTCTGACATTTCGTAGCTTTTGTTAAAAAAAGATCGCCTTTTACTGCTGAGTTACGTGCTTAATTACATACTTAATTACAACTGGAGAATGACTTCAAAACTGAAAATTTTATCCTTTTAAATGTCTGGCAGATGGGCATGGGCTGATCGAGATGTTAATTCTAATTAGTTTGGTTCGTCCTTGTTCTCAATCGTCACCATTCTTCTTCACTTCCACATGGTACCCTATAGATTTATATCCGCACTCAGATACACTCGTTCCCTCCTTCGTATTTTCATGTATCTATACATTCTTGGCGATTCCAAGGAATTAACAATAATTCTAGTTTAAAATTTAAGCTTTCATTTCACGGCACCAAGAAAGGGAATATTAAATTAGTTTCTTTTTAATGACACACGGTCGTATGAAATTATTTTGTAACATGTGACATTAAATGCGCGTGTATCTCAGTTACAGTACCAAAATGTATTCAAACATGCCGATCACGATGTGTAAGAGTTGGTGGTCAAATAACACAGGATATGACTGAACTGACGATAGAGCTAGGTCTGGGTATCCGCGTACAAATACATGGAGGCGTGATACTTAGCAGTAACTCTGGAAATTGGTTTCAGACCCTATCTCATCTTGGGTGTATGGTAGGTGCGATATAGGCCTACGGTACAGATAAACTTTACAAGCTGATGCATCAAGATATTATTTTCCCGGAGCAACATTTCTGCAGTGAATGGCGTTCACAGTCAATAGCCTGCTACTGTGAATATTTCTACGGCAAGAAGTGTTTCAAAATGAAAGGATCTTTGGTATTAAAAAAATAAAATGGATGAGACGGCTGATTTGTGAAGCGTCCATTAGTGAGCAACGAGAATCGCCTCTGTTTTCGCACTTCAGGCAATACACAGACCCCTTGGAGATCAAGGCATGTGCTTAATTGGTTAATGAGCGCACATTTACAAACACAGCAGATCATATCCTTTTTACCTGTGACGTGAGAGTACGCCATAAACGTTTCTAATTTAAGTCACAAACGAAACATCAAATTTAGTATTTCGAATGAAAACAAGTACAACATGTATTAACCCGCCCCCACAACACATAAAAAAAACGAACAGTGAAAGCATTAACGTTCAAGAATCATGGCATTCCATAATTGTAATCAGTCTCAGGCAATTAATATTCCACATTGGTTTTCAATGCAACAAGCCTGTCGCACGATGAGAACGAGTGCAGTGTGTTTGGGTTTTGAGGAATATTATCTTCTAATATTAAGAGCGAATTTAGAATAAGCTTTTTAAACTCCATATCTTTAGGATGGTAAACATCTTGTAACATCTCAAACAAAATACGTTTACCCCCAGGCTTTATTGAAGCACAATTTCTGTGATGTAGTGTTCACATAATTATTTGTGCCACGCAGAAAGCAGCAGGTAATTTGTCATCAACTCCCATGGGTCAAACGGCGCAGTTTTATACAATTGCTCACGAGGCAGATTTCTTTGTTGTGTCGAGCGGCTGTGTGTAAGGGATGCTTCTGCAGGTAATCTGTAATTATCTATTTTGACCTCGTAGGCTTCAATTTCGCATGCAATGGTAATATTAACAGAATGAGTATCATATGGGCGTAAATCGCGAGGAATGGGGGGGGGGGTATATATCTCCCACATTTTGATGAGGGGAAGGCGGAATGTGAAGAATTGTTCGGACTTCCCAATAACCGAAATGTATTCAATAGCACTCAAAAAGGGAGAACAAGTTTTGTAAGCCACAAATACGCCGTTTTGACGTATAAGGTCCAGCAGGAGCGTAAAACACAACACATATGAATGAATATCGCCGCCTAGTATGGCGTCAGTCGTCCCCCTCTCAAGTTTCTATGGCTGGTCAAGCTATCCCCTTCCCCATAATCTCCAATCCCCTTGTTCCCAGCGCAAATTTACACTACTGGATGCATCGTGTCGGTTCCATAATGTTCCTCAAGAGTATATTAGGCTTTTTGCCATGCACGTCTTTATAGACCTTCCATTTGTTTACAGTGATCGGTATTCTGTACGGATGGCCAAGCTTGGCAGAGAGTTCCTCTCGCGTTCAACGCTCTTCCACAAAATTAAAGTCTACATGGACGCATCATCTGTTAGCTGAAATATTCGTCATTGATGCAGTGCTTTGATGCTGAGCCTTGGCCTTAAGTCTGCCCTGAGGCTTGATTTTAGGGCCTTGGCCTTAGCCTTAAGGCGTGAGGGCAAATGCCTTGGCCTTAGTCTTGAGAGGTCGATTTCGTGTAAATTTAGAGCCTTGCTCTTCAAGGCCCTCTGATTTTATAAATCTTCCGGGTAAAGTTGCTTGAAATTTGTGCTGTTCTGCGAACATACGTGTACACCCTGCAGGGTCAGCTTTGAGGGGGCTGCAAAGTCTGCAGTATTTAAGATAATCATATTTGCCATGGAGAAAGGAAACACCCTAAATTTGTTCACTTGTACATTTACAGTATGAACGTTTGAAAGAACATTTTGCTGCTGCCCAAAAGAAAGTTATAGTAAGTTTACATGCATGTATTATAACTGTGCTTGTGGCCACAAGGCGAGGGAAATTATTCTTAACTTGCATGTGGAATACATGTAGACAGAACATCAGCTGATCTGTGTTGAAAATGGCCGATCGCTCTCCAAGTATACTGCCTCAGGTATTTTGCTAATTACAATGTAGGTCAAATTATGGGTTTCTTTCTATGGTCTGATCTTGAGCACGTCATAGAGAATTCATTTTACTTGTCACCACAGAGGTGTCGACTTCATAATAATCTGTAATAAAGAATAAATTGTATACAGCTTGTCCCCCCAAAATGCAACTCAAATGTTGCATTCATTCTCCCAAAATGGTATCAAATTAAAGCTGACAGTGTTTTCTATTTGTACTAAAAATTTCAGTTGTAGCTCATGCACAGGTATTTTCAATTACAACGCTACTCAGCTCAGTATCCTCATCCTGTGGGCCATTTTCAATGGTCTTTTGTGTTAGTGTTAAATGGAGCAAACACAGCTGCGTCTTATATGTATTAAAACATATATTCATATTTTGTTATATCTAACACAATGTTTTATTTACTGGGGACCTCTACTCGACAAGCAATGCTTTTTAGGGGTCTCCATCCATATAGGCTATTGTCTTCACAATATTTGTATCTTGTGGAAAATAAAGTGAAGTTGATGTGATGTGATGTGATCCCCTGAGGATAGAAAAGTAGTAGTCTTATAATCTCTCCGCAATGCCTCATTGGATGTAAGTGAAGTCTTCAGTTTTTAAGAGATAATATATTAAGTTTCAATTCGATACTCAAGCAACAATTTCCCTAGTAAATATTTTGGGAAAAAGTAAATGTCAATTCTGGGTTGCGATTCTTGCGGGGGCAAAGTTGTATCACAGAAGTAGTAATATTACACTTGGGAGCCTTGGCCCTAGCCTTGTCGGTAAACCCTTGGTCTTAGTCTTAACTTAAGGCTTGAGGGCAACGCCTAGGCCTTTGCCTCAGCCTTGAGGGTCAGGGCCTCAGCCTTAGCCTTGAGGTTCAAAGCCTTTGCTCCAACACTGATATTTGTTATGTTTTTTAACAACTTGTGAACAATTCTTTGGGGTTTTGTTCCCACGGCCGCCCATAGTTTTGCCAACTAGTGCTCCTGTGATGTTGGCAAAAGAAAGCTCTATAATCACTCTAGCAGAACCCGGATGCGCACTATTTTAACGCAAAATATGACAAGGTTCCCTTCTTGAGCAGGCTCATTTCCACTTCAAATAAAGTCAAGCTTGGTTTTATCTGGAAAAACGTTTTAAGTGAACAGTGTTGTACACCGAGGAAAGTGTGTTCACTTTGGGGGTTAAACTGATGGCACGGGTGGTTAAATCTTCCTCCGTTAATTTGTTTCGTGTAAATTTAAGGTAATTTTTGATGAGAAGCATTTGTGTTTCCATACGGTAAACAAACTGAAAACCACTTGACGAATCCGGCATGCGATAAATTCGTTTCAGTGTGGATGGGCGTGACTTGCGTGGCAACCGATTATTAATTCTATCAGCGGTTCGGAGTGATAATTGAATCATGTGTAGATTTCAAGCATTCAATTAATGAAAATTACAGAGTGATTTAATATCTGGTTCTCCTACAGTTGTGTATGTCACTAATGCGACGCCGATTGAGATTCGTGATGTACTTATCACGGAGTCGTCACTGTGCAGAGATCCCAACGGAACTCACATGACAGTGCAGTGCCTGCCGTAAGCAAAGTTCAAATGACCAACGCGGTTACAAGTTTTGTTGCCAAAACGTGGCCAATCTAGGGAAGAACCAAAAAGTGACAGGGAAGGATGCGACAGGGAATCTGAAACGAAGCGAGCAGGTGGCGTTGGAACTCGCAGGAACCCGGCTACGTCCGTAACAAAACACCCAAACCGCGTTTTGTCATCAATTATTTAATTCTTCCCACCAGATTGGCTAAAGTTTGGAACATAAACATTTCACTTCTTATCTGAGTAAACCACACAGCTGTGTATTTCAAGGGAAACAGACTGAGAGGAAAAATTGAAATAAACCAAACCTCATCCACAATGTGTTAAAGTAAACACTGGTGTTATTATCTCACATCCTTTCTCTTTTTGCATTCGTTTGCTCGTTATCTTGAGTATAAAGAATTATACAGGGACCCACACAATGCTTGTTTGAGGGAACTGAATATGAATCCATGTAACCAAGGAAACGAAAGGGCACGTGTCATATTAGTGAAAATTAAGCTGACATCATTATGCCAACACAATGCGGTTCTTTCGAATGGGCTTTACAGAAACCGTATACATGCACCGTCTTAAAATAAATTGTGTACCATACTCATTGTTAGTGAAGCGGATCGGACATCAGAATATCTCATGGCCAGCTACGATATGAAACGAATTAATTTTCGATAGGACGGAGGAAAAAGTCAAATTTAATAGAAACAGGTGTGAAGCAAAACAAGCTAGAAGATGTCTTGTCGTGTTGGCTAGGGTGCGGAAGTTGATAATCATGCCCTTTTTAATTTATACTGTGCGCGCTGATCAAATTGTCATGTTTACCGAATCTGGTCACAACATTGGAATTAAACGTGGGGTACAGATTTGGAAATTTGAGAAAGCCGCCCACGGTATGGTCAAGGAAAAATCCCGAGAGATTTTAGCTGAAAACCACTTCTACCCAAGAATAACATTGCGTCGAACCTAAAGCGAATCTCAATGGACGTGTTTTTCAAGAAACTTAAAATGTGTCGACTCTGTTATTGGATCAAACCCGAAAACTGATACTTTGCCTGAAAAGGAAAATAATGACCCCTTTTTGACTGAAGGAAGCATTGTCTCTCTTTTCATCACATCTCCAGCATCTCAGAAACGATAAGGGAATTCAGTGGTTTTAAGTTCTTCTGCTTTCCCCATTTACATCGGAGTCAGTGTCCATTGATTTGTCCCGCTCCTTATCTTGTTCACTTCTTTCTTTCCCCTTGTCGAACATACCCCCTTTGTAAGTGCAAGCTATTAACGGTGGGACTTCAGGCTATAAGGTTTATGTTCACCTTGCTTGTGCAATGTACCTCTGCCCTTAGTCTTTTACTGCGCCTAAACTAGACAGAAGTTGGATAACGGCAAATCAAAACAATTGCGAATAAACTCCCTCACGGTCTCAAGTCTAAAGTTTCGCAAGATCAGACAGAGGCTCGTTGGTACCGCCGACACCAAATGCGGCCAATGGGACATTCAATCAGAATGTGGGCAACCAGAATGAAACCAGTTTCTGTTGACAGCTTGAAACGTTTACATCAAGGACCAATTACTTAAAATTGATTTTAGATCAGACTAATTAACTTAATAGCGCTAGCGGTGACATACCGTAGATAGGGCCTTAGGAGGGTACCCGGGGGTGCACACATTTTTGTCAAGGGGCACCACAAGACATTAAACTACAGATGTATAGCTATTTAAACTCAACGGAGATTATTCACAGATTTCAATTTTACAGGTGGGGGGGGGGCACCCAAGGGCACGGGCCGCATCTGCGGGGGGGGGGCACGTGCCCCCTGTGCGCCCCCGCACAATTACGGTTGGAAGGAGGGTACGGTCGCAAACCCCCTTCTGCCCTTCTCTGGTACTGTTGTGAAGCAGCGAAAAAGAGAGAGAATAAAACTAAATTCTATACCTTGGTACATGTGAACAATGAAAATGTTACTTAAAAGTGATTTTAGGTCAGATTTATTAACTTAAGAGCGGTGCGATAAGCACGAAGGGGGTCGGGGCTGCTTTCCATTTCTTTCCACTCACATTGTTCGTTAAAATCGTCACAATGCACTTCCAAAACATTGCCACGTTTTCCGTTGATGTATTACTGTTGTGTTGACATCAATTTCATGAAACTATAACACACCATTCTCGCGATTTTTTTCTAAATGGGCTTATATGGACCATATACATGCACTCTCACGACCCGAATGAGAATGCAGACTGCGGGTGACCGAGTTAGAAGACTGCAAAGGGCCGCTGCTCTTACCGGTGATAGTCCTGTTTATAGCCATGTTTCACAGCTGTCACTAACGGAGAATCTTGGAATCTACAGACTACATTAGTACGCATTGCAGAGATGTTATTGTGGCGAATTTCCCCCGTTTCCCCCCAGAAGTAGCAAATTTGCTTTTCTACCGGGACCGTACAAGAGACACATTGCAACAGGTTGAGTTCTTGAGATAATCTTTCCAAGGGAATTCATACAAGGCAGATGAGTTCTACGGACAAATATGGGACGGCTTGCCAGAGCCGAATATTCGCGTAATGTTTGTTTCCTTTCTTCGTTGTCTTTTCTTAAGGGGGTAAATCAGTTTGGTTTTGGGTCGGTTGGTGTCGGTTTTACTTTTATCGGGTTGGGTCTGATTCAGAGAAGCTCAGTTACAGTCAAAAAGACTGCAACATGTTTTGGAGAAACGGAATGCATTAAACAAGAACATATTTTTCAATCTAATGTTAAATTTAAAACAGAGCTTATGTTTAAATTCCCAATGCATTCCCAAAACAGAGTGAAATCTAATAGACCTAACATCCTTTTTCGGTGAAATCTTACAGACCCAACATATTCTCAAGATTGGAACGAAATTCTACAAACGTAACGTTTCTCAAAATTAGAATGTATTTTCTCGACATTAAGTTCGGCTAAAGCATTTCAGAGAAGCAATATAAGCCGCTGACGGTTGAACTACATTAAAAGATAACGGACCCATAAAAAGAGCCAGTCGATCATGGCAATCCTGGGTGGGCATTTACGCGTATGCATTTCGTATAAAGGCCGGCGGCTATACATGATAATATACAGACCTGAGCGCATAATCGACTATTTAGAGAAGGCTTTCAGAAAGGTTCAAGTAAAAATAATGTTTCGTGACTATAACGATTTTAAAAGAAAACTGACTGTGCGTTCATAATCTTGAATTTCCAGTGAAAGACACAAGGCCAATCTGTTCCAGAGGGCAACTTTTTTTCGGTGTACGATTCGGCCTTTTCAAAGTGTATTTCCTGTAAACAACCCTATGTGTATTTTATCTTTTTTGTTTACAAAAAACCCAACTATAATCAAATTGGACCATTGTAATGTCCCCTCAAACACAAGCAACGCTGTCAAAATGGGGGTAAAAGCTGTGCTATTGAACCCTAATTGTGCTTTCAATGGATTTCTAAATTTGATAATTAAGCAGGAATAAGTAAAGGAATAATCGTCAAAGCGTTTTTTCAAAGTTGCATTTCTCCCCCGTTTTGAAGAACAGAAAGGATTGTAGATTCTTTCGCAATTGAAATACAAATCGTTTTCGGAAACTTTTTTGCCCCTCCCTTATCACAACTATTGCAATTGCCATTGCAATGGGAGTCACTATCATTCGTCGCTTTTCTCTAAAGAACCGTTTGAAATCCCAGTGAGTCTTTCGTAATCGTCCCTCCGGTCGTTGGTGTGGCATCTCCACCACCTGCTCCTCCGAAGCAAGTCAATCGTCAGCAAAGGGACTGGAAGTAATTCTATAGCACCAAGCACGACGAATGACGTATTGTAGCTGCCGCTGACGTCATAAAGCCAACCTAAAAACGATAGAAACAATCCCTGTCACGATTCACAAAGTACATGCAGCAGTAAGAAAAGCGAATTACATATATGCGTTATACGGTGGTAATTCACGATCGTTGACGACGCAGTGATAAGGACAATCGATTAAAAAAAGTGGCGCATCAAGCAGAATGAACGAATTTTGTCGAGTATCTATGGGTCGATCAGCTTCCGGGATTCGACTTGGTTTAAGTCTCGTCCTCAGAGTCTCACATTTGACACACAGCACACACGGCCATCCCGGTTGAGGGTTGCTCGTAGAAGCTACTCGAATGCACCCTTGATTTACTCTTCAAGAAATAATCTTGGGTAGGCCTACCATTGAAGTCACATAAGTTCGCCTTTGACGTGTAGAAAAGCAGATACGTGATTGCTGAAGGCATTTTGTCAACTCTTTGTTGTCATTTGTTATCACTTTTGTTCAAGTAAATACATGTACATGTATTGGTCAATTTGCTTTGGAGCAAGTACGACCGATCAAAGTCAAATAGGTCTATTGAACAGTTCAACATTGGGTCATGTTTGCTTTGTGGATTTAGCTGTTGCTTATCACATGCTTAAGTCAGTATTAAAAAGGCTAAGACATATAGCTTACCTGGAAAGAATCCCATGGGCAATCGAAACACTCCAAGAAAAACAGCACACCATCCTAGCGCTATCATGAACCTCTCGTCTCCCACCAGGTCCCTGAGAACCGTCATTCCCAACGGGTACAACGTGCCGACTGCTAGACCGTAAGTGACCCCCAATACAAACATGGCCGCGAAGCTATCACTGAGTGGGTCTAGCATCAGACTCAAGCCTGCTGTGACAACAGTGGCGAAGAGCAGAGTGGTACTGGTAACAAGTTTACAATCCATTAAGACCCCTTGCACCGCTTTGCCCAGCAAGTTTGCCACGCCAGTACCAGAGGGTAATGAGACCGCCTGGTAAGGGGACAACCCGGCCTGAATGGCGTGGGGGACGAGATATATCACCCACCCTGAAAACACCAACCTTTCGCAGCACAGTACGCTGACAACGGTGAAGAAACTCAGGTTCTTGAGGAGACCCAGGTGGTTTGATTGAATGAACTTTCGTAACCGGGAAACCGGGGCTTTTCCATCTCTAGAATGGCCCTCATCACCTGATACAGTATGCACGCACCCCCTTTCCTCGCCGCTGCTGACTACAACAGGCCGAAGTACTGCCCCACAAGCCACAATGTGAAGGGTAGTTCCACCCCATACCAGAAGAGTTCCTCTCCATCCGTAGGTATCTAGAAGCAGCTGAGCCATAGGGGGAGATGATACCACAGCCAGGGGAAAAGATGACAATGCCAAGCTGGTTGCAGTGGCATAATGAGCTTGGAAGTAGCTGCCGATCATAGCAAGGGGGGGATTTTCAACCAGACCCATGCCGATGCCTGAGACAAACCGGAAAAAAGTTGAAGTCATTATAGGGAAAGGCACTGAGAGAAAGGTAGGATATGAACAGGAAATTGTCTTGTATTTTTTGGAGATTGTCTTGTATTTTGGACAGTGGCGGACTTCAAGCGAAACCTTTCCCGTCGGTACTTCCATGAAGGAATTCCTTTTCCGTGGTACTCCACGTGCATTTATTGTAAAGAAGATCCAAGATTTCAAACAATTCAACAGTAATTTTGTACAAAAAAGGCTCCAAAAGGGGAAGGCGTTTCAACCCTGAAGGAGTTGCACGTTTTCAAAGCGGGGGGGGGGTTCTTTCTGCTAAGAATTCGACTTTTCGACAATAGATTGTTTTTAAATCTTGGTTCGCATATAAACACGTTCATTATGAGTACATCTGCGAAATTTCAATTCATTTCAGCATGGTTATATTGAAATTGTCACTTGGCCTCACGCATGCCAATCAAGGTGTATTGAAGACACCAATGGGAAAGGTATACATTTTTGGCTAACCTGTCTCGGAAAAATTGACGTTTTGCCAAAACGTATGTCTGATATTCACAAAAGGTTATGCAAAAATGACACGAGACATTACTGATGGCTCGGCGCGGAATAGAATAATACATTGAAACTATATTGGAGAAAATGTCTCGGGGTACATTTTAGGCTTATGGAATTCGTAAACGATGAGGGATGAAGAAAAGATCTCTTTCTGACCCGTTACGATGACTGACAGGAGAAGGTGGACCGTCCCAATCGCCAAAGAGCAAGAGATGATACCAACACATACCATCAAGCCACCAGTCATGACAACCAAACGATGACTGCTCCTTATGCACAGCCAGGCCGCAGGGAGACCTGTGGGAAGAGGCCCCGCAGCACAGTGGTACGCGTAGTTACACTTGCTGAGAAGTGATCCTTTTTTACTTTTTAAGAGAGAGCACTAATTTTGTGCTAAATCTTTTTGTGAACCGCAATAAATAGAAGGCTCAACTTGCGGGAACAAGAAATGCCAAACGCAGTCCATTGGTGGGAGCTCACCTCGTGGGGCGTGTGCGTACAAATCCATTGCAATTATGTTTAGTTTATTAGTAGCACTGCAACTGGCAGTGGAATATACAGGTTTTGGTTCCCGGTGAGACTAAGTGTGAAAAGAAAGAGGGACTGGTGGAGTGTTGCCCTTGTACTGCGACACTGCTTGTCCATGTACAGCTGTGGTAGAAAGTATACACTTTAAGTGTGTTTAGTACAGTGTACAAGATTGATCTATTCTTGTCAACTACCGGGATTCCTCTTCTAAAGCTTATCAATCAGCTAAGTGTACTTTCATACTTTATTTTCAGGTCCACTAAATAAAATTGGCACAGTCTCAAAACCTGTAAATGAACAATTTCAGTCCAAGTGTGTGTAAAATTTCGACGACCACTGCAAGCCCGTTCCCTGGGTGACATGTAAAAGCTAGGTAAACATGTATTTTGTAAGTTAGAAGGATACTGTTAGGCTTTAATTGTTCACAGCTTCAAGCAAAATCGGGAACTACTCACCTGTAAAGTCGGAGAGGGTCAACATGACGCTTATGAGTGAGCCGACGACCCAGGTGTCGAGCTGCATATCGTCACGAATGCTTGGGAGGAGTACAGCAAAGACCTTCGTGGTCGACATCCGAATGTAGAGAGCCATGAAGGCGCTTACCACTACAAACCATCCCCACACACCGTCCTTAGGCGCCATACTCCTGCTATCATTTGGAACACGGCGAACTCTTATAAAAAGGGATTGATTGGTAAGAAGCCACCATCGTTTGAAAAAATTTCCACAAAGAATAACTTGAAAGTGGAAATGTAGAGCTACCGAAATTCGACAAAGGAATGCAAAGCTAGTTATTTAATAGTGGCTAGCCAAAATAGTATCTACACATGTAATTTGTTATACAGTCAAATTTTGTGCCGTTTCAACATTCGTATATGTACTTCTTTGGGAACATGTTCAAGTTAAACATGGTGCGATACTGAGTATGAATATTCTCCAACAAGACATCAAATCACAGATTTACCAAAAACTCACCCAGTGAGGACTGTAACTTGTCCAAACAACCGCACCGGATGGTTCTACAACAAATACGCGAATAACAGACTGATGTGCCAGTTGGAGAGATGCGATCTACTCGAACCTATAAACTGGAAACAGCTTTTATACGTCAGTTGGAGAATATTTGTGATCTGAGTGTTTGACTAAAAAGGCATCAGGTGGAATGTAGTGGAGCATGAAGTAACTAAAAAGTCGTTGGGGAGAATGTGTGGGTGTTTCGAAGGTTAACCAACAGCTTGGATCAATGAATATTGGTCCCTCCGCACCACAGCCTGCGACTGTTGTCAGATGTTTCCCCTGCAACGAAGCTCAGTTGTGTCAGTAATCATAAAGCAGTAGGTTATTAAAAATAAGAGGCAAAAGGGTATATAAACGTTAGAAACGGGAAGGGATAGGCCTGTTCTTGGACGATACGCAGAATGTGAGCTGCGCCTGCCTTGGGAACGTTTCTGCGAAAGCTTATTGGACGCGTAATTGATTGCTGTTAAATATTCAGTACAAAGTATCCTTCCCTAGTTACGCCACGCCCTCACAGTACACAACACGTCGATGGAGGCCTGGGCCGGCCGGCTATAGGCGCCGCAGTAATCGCTGGTACTCAGGTTTACATGTCAAACCTACTAAAGGCCTAGGAGAGAACCAGCCACATAATCCGTACATATGTACATGTACTCATTCGTGGTCTGAGCTGAGTGGGCACATTTTCTCACAAATTAGGCTCAAAATGAACGTTGTTACCGCAGTTTTAGAAAGGCTGAACGAACAGGGAGGTGATCTTAATCGTCACCCTGGTCTTATGGACAACGGTGAACCAATAGCAGCAAAATCAGCGTTTAGTTACGTACCGACAGTACGAGACGATCCGAAGGAGCACTCAGTGTTCAATAGTAAACAGAAGGTAAACAGTTCGACAGTGACGTTTTCACAATCAGCAAGCACGATTTGTCATGGTGAACCTTACAACCTGGGTCTAATGGTCTAATCATGGAGTGTCTACCTCCATGGTCCACTTCAGTCTAGTTATTTTTAGCGTGCTGCAAGCGTTTCTGAGCCTTTTCCACACTATTTAGGGTCACTTTATACATATTTTTGTCAATGTCAGGGATAATTCTGCTTCTGTTCAACTTCAACAACGCTACCCTGCATAGGCCTAACCATGGTAGGCCCTAACTAGGCCTAGAACCCGAGGACTCTACTATCGCCGACCATGTCCAAATGTTAAGAAGCGATTCATGGAGTCCTAGTTACTTGGACTACACAGTGCCCTATAAATAGTGTAAGCCTTCTGCGCAATCTCAGAAGACTTAGGCATAACTGAGGGGAACAAGTTCATGACAACGTTGTGTAATGTTTGGCGAATGAATGCTTGCGACAATTTGTTCCCCTCAAGCATCGTTCACTTACTCGGTCAGGGGCGCTAAAATCAACATGGCGATGGAATGGGAAATTGGCTTATTGGGATATCATCACTGTATATGGGGCAACACGGACATCCGGGATTCTCGCAAAATGACAGGCACATGTGCCGGTGAAAACAGTGACCATGGCGACGTACACACAACTGAGCCAGCCCGAGGATTGGGTTATGCAGTCTTTTCTTTGATCAGTTCGTACACACGCGCTTGTTGCAGAAGTTTCATTGGTGTGATACTTGTGGTTGCTACCCACAATGTTGTGAAACTCCCGGATGTTCGTGCTGCCCCATTGGCCTAGTTGCAACGGAATAGCTAGGCTGGGCCAGAATTACTTGGCTATAACCTGAAAAGCTCAATGGCAGAATATCCTGCCACCGGCCACTTGGCATGATCACCCTCATAGCCAGGCACGGGTCAAAGTGTCACACTCTTCTCAAGGAGTTTTCACCTCGTACCACGTAACCAGTCATTCCAGGGTTGTTTTTTTAGAGTGGTAGGTTATTCTGCAATTACTCCTAGTGATGAGTCCAAGTCCAAGGCACCGAATGCATTTACATTCAAGGCTGAGCACTTTGCAAAGTCCGAGTCCAAGTCTGAGTCCGTATACTTGTGCAGTGTACATGTATAAACAAATGAAATGAGTGAATATATCTACTGTACATAGTAATAATGATTGATAATTTATAATGTGCCGTTTTCCATAAAAATGATCAAAAAAGCAGTACAGATACAACATAAAGAAATAAATGGATATTTAAGTATGAATGAATGTCACCACGCTAGCACCCAAACAGCAGTATTGGGATAGGCCTACCGGTACGTCTGTCCCTCCACCAGAAGGAAAATTTTTACCTAGACCTAACCCTGCTGGCATCAGTGATGTTTCAATCTTTCAAGGGGACAGATGCCGCTAACCTTACCTGCGCTATAGAGTTAATTACTTGATACAACGACACTAAAATTAGGAAATCACAGCTAAACCCACATGTAAATTAAAACTACATGTAAAAATACTAAACGCACTGGATAAAACTGATAAAAATCAAATATCTTGCAGTGAAACGTCATTGTGCAAATGCATCATTATGAAGACAAGTTTTAACTTTACTTTTGAAAACAGCAAGGCTCTGTTTGCTCCGTACAATATGTACATGTACAGTATGTGCCATGGCAAGGCATTCCATAACTTAGGAGCAGCCATTGCGAATGCCCTGTCACCAAGTGTGGCTAACATTTTACCACTAGGATAACTTACCAAAGGGCCGTTCTTTACTGACCTGAGATGATATCTAGACTTTCTTCTTCATAATGACAAGATCCTGTAAATATCTACTAGCAAGACCATAAATGGCTTTGTACAGTATGTAATAAAATGATTTTAAAGTTAATCCTATACAAAACAGGTAACCAGTGAAAGTGATGCAGTATTGGTGTGATGTGTCATGCAACATCCAATTGGTTTCCAATTGCTATGTACATAAACAACGATTAATCAGCAAAGAAGAAAAAACTTAGTCCAGAAAAATCTGCAAAAGAGCAGGACTTTTTGTGCACAAACCTACAGTATGTAACATTGAGTCTTTCCTGAGATGACATCACAGTTTTTCTCATGAATATGGAAATGATCATCAGCATAAAGAGCAAAAAGGCATTAGAATACCCTTTGAAATAGTGAAACCAAAGTTGAAAATAAGGTTTACTGAGGCACAAAGGTGCATTTTACAGATTTGTAATCAAAAACATTGATTGCAACTGTGTGTCGTTTGCATTACAATGAATGTCAGGCAAATGGTCTTCCATGATGTCAAACAGTCTAGAAGCATAAACAGTGAACAAAAATGGCCCTAAACAAGACCCTTGAGGACACCACAGTTTAGATCAAATTTCTCTGACAGAGTACCTTGAACAGAAATACGTTGGCTCCCCTCAGATAAATAAGATGAAAACCAGGCCAGAGCTTTGCCGTACCTGTACATATAGATGACAACTTTGGAATCTAAACACTGCAATAAGATGGTGTGATTAACTGCATCAAAGGCCGCACTTAAGTCCAAAAGAACAAGTGCTTAAAATGACCTGCTGAGGGTTCATTTTCAGCAGTATATCATTTTTGACCTTTAGGAGAGCCGTCTCGGTGCTAAAGTACTTCCTGTAAGATGATTGAAATTCTGGAAACAGAGAAGGTTAGCACAAAGTTGATTACACATGGCGCACTCTGTCAATTTAGAAATGAATTGTAGAGTACTACTAGGTCAATAATTTTTTAAAATCGGAGTGAGGTTATCTTTCTTTAGCAAGGGACGGACCAAAGCTTCTTTCCTGTCCCTTGGAAACATTTCGGATTCTAAGGAAGAGTTGGAAATTCTTGTAATAACTGGAAGCAACACATCAAGGCAGTCGCTCACCAGCGCAGTAGGTATTGGATCCAGTTCACATGATTTCTGTGTGGATTTCAGAAGTTGTTCTACTTGTCACCTACATGCAGTTAGTGGTTGAAATTGGTCAAACAGAATGCTACAAGACAACGGTGATTCAGGTGCTGAATGAGAAGTTCTGTTTGTTGTGGCTAATGCTAAATTATCAAGTCTAACATGGATATTAGCTATTTTCTTACCAAAGAAGCTACCCATGTCATTAGTAAGAGATAATTTATTGGCGTACAGTGGGAAAGGAACATCATTGGTATGCTTCAGTAGCTTTTTGATATTCTGAATAACTTCACTTGATTGGAACTCTTACTGTCAGTGAATTCTTGGTGAAAATTGCAACAGGCTTTTCTCATTAGGGAGGTGACCTTATTTCTTTGAATCTTGTATTAGATCACAAACCTTATAAGTATGCCGCCACTTTTTTCCTCCTTTCTATGCTGCCTCACTGTTGACTTAATTTCTTGATCAAACCAAGGCCGTTGAGGCCTAACTGTAACTGTTTTAGACTTTCAGGGCATATTGATTGAAGATGCTTTCTACATGTACCGGTCGGTATTGTAGTTTTAGAACACTTGGCAAGCTCTTCAAGATCCTGAGGAGTATTCAGTCAGCTTTCAAAGAATCAATTACAGTTGATTTGATGTTCCTGTAAACATCTTCCTCAACGGAAGGGCGGTTTCTGCCGTTTCTGTCCATGTATAACTTAAAACAAACACACTGTGCAACAACTGCCTTTACCGAGTAGTCAACACTGTGACGTTTTTTACATTTGTGCATATTGTCCCACTCTTCTCCGATATTCTCTTTTTGCATTCAATGACGGTGACAGCTTGGGTTTTTTTTTTTGCCCTTTCTTGCTGAATTCTCAATGATCCTCATAAGCTCACTTTATAATAATTAGAAATTGTGAACATATTCAACTGTAGGAAAGCTATGAAAAAGTGCAATAAAACTGAATTGTCAGTCCATGTGCGTGCATCATGGGAAAAAGATATGATACTCACAGAGCCCAAGCTTGGCTCATATCAACACCACGATTTCCTATAGTACAAGCTGTGGAGGCAGAAACTAGACAACTAGAAAGTTTCTTGTACCCAGGGCACGGTAAGCATTCTGTTGGCCGTATGTGTTACAGACTACAGAGTGAAACTGCTGTGTTGTGTTGAGTTGTACATGTGTTCAAGGTTGAGCAATGCAATCCTTGCCCGTCACCAGCACCTGAAAATGCTAGCCATAAAAGTGAAGTACTTGAATTTTTTTCTAGAGTACTTGGGTCAAGTACCAATAGATCTATGATATAACTAAGGGTCATGTACCCCCAAAATCCAAGTACAAAGGATTGAGTATGGGCCAAGTACAATTAATTTTTGAGTACCGATAATCGAGTATGGGCCGAGTACTCTTGCATACTCAAGTTGTACTCGAGTACAAGTACTCCAACACTGCCTTTAACTGTCAAGAATCTGTCATGCAAAATTAAAACTCTTTGAAGTAGAAGCAACTTGAAACTTGGTATGAATATAAACCTGATCCCAAGATGTGCGTATGAGTATGATGTCGTTATTGAATTGATTGTATCAAGTTACAATCTTTTGCTTCCAGATGTAACTGGTATCTCATTAACTACAATGAGTGGTATCACAGTTCTGTGATACATGTACCTTCAAACCAGAAGTCGATACCACCTTATTTTTGTAACTGGAACAAGCACAACTCTATCTTTTTTATTGTAATGTACATGTATTGGCAAATTTTTGGCAATTAGGGAAGACTTACACATGGATGCCGCTAAGCTTTTGCCTGCAATGAACTACTGTATTAGCCATCTACAAGCAATAATATGTCCTAAAGAGTCAAATTAAAGGGTGAATAATTTCAAATATTCGCTTAGAAAACACTTAGAATTTTCAGACCATTCTCATAGGGTTGCTTCACAGTGTGCCTGCACTTAGTATTTAAATGAGCACCGTTTCAAATTTTTCGCGGAAAAAAACAGATGTGGGTTGACGCCCAGAGCTAGAGATAAATCCATTCTTTAATGCTCCGTCGTAGGTTTGTCTAACAAGAATTTTTTTCCTGAGTGTTTAATCAAAACACCCATGGAAATGTTGATTGTGACATTTCTGTGGTCAGATAATTAAAAGGTGCATTACCTGGGATTCCTCTCTCTGAACATCTTTTACTGACTATCCACTGTAATGCAGATTGCTGAGTTGAAAGAGTGCAAGCTAATTTCAGTGAACTCTATTTTCATTTGTCAGTCGGGACCGCATTCAACCTATGACAGATTGTTTCACAAGCAAGAGGGGTATAACAACAAGTTACATCGATGTGACAGAGAACACGCCAAATCCAAGGGATTAACCGTCAATGATGAGGTAATTAGATTTAACCTGGTGCATTAAATGAGGCCCAAAAAGAAACTAAACATGTTAAGCATCAGAGTTTTAAGATCAGCGTATTCGTTTTAAAATTTCAGCCATCAGTGATGGCTGTTTCCACAGTTCAAAAATATTAAAATGCAACCGACAATTTGACAAGATATTTGATCAGAGAAACTTGTACATTTGTGACACGGTTTTGATGTCATGAACAAAGAGACAGCCAAGAAATTTGGACTCGGCCATTCAAAAATGTGTTTGGAGATAGCACGATCAACTTGCATAATGTGTGCATTGACCAACGAGGTCTCAAGTTAGAAGTTCCAAATGTCAACAAATGGTAATGGTTATGTAAATCAGAAAGCATACGCCAACGGCAAAATGAGAAGATTTACTGGTTTTAACATGAAAAGAAGGGTTGTTCTTGTATCCTTCTACAGAATATCCTCTTTGATAAATGCAAATACATTGTAGGAATCAGACGGCAAGATATGCCAAAGATACAAATTGAAATGGAAGTATGTTGAAATGGATTGATGTTTGTCGAAAATGAACCTCTTCTCAGGCTTCTAAAGAATTTGAAAGAAAGGACTATTTAAATTTGAATTAACTTTTTTAACAAATGACTGCTCAAAAATGACATGGAATGACTGCATTAGATGTTTGAATGTAGATATAAAAGTAACAATGAATCTGGGGTTTCCAGGCCAGAAAATGGAGTGTGTACTTCATGTATTGAAGACATGTTTCTAGATGAGTTCCTAGACAGACAGAGAGGGACACTGTCCCTAGAGGGACACTGTCTCCATGCCTTCCTCGTGGGCCTGCTGTAGCTGAGTTTATCACAGGTTCCTGTAAATCCACCACAAGCCCATCATCACGGGCCAGCCATCCAGTCGCTAAGCCAAGTCACAAGCTGTTCAAATGAACTGTGATGGAAACAATTCTTTGCCCGTGTACATCTGTGTGCTTGTGTCAGGACTAGTAAAAGGACTTGCACACGTGACTGGACTCCACAATGGGCTCAGCACTCCCCAGCCTGCCCAAGAGAAATTTCTTTTTGACACCGTCACAATTTTTAAAGCATTTGTTAGATTGATGTTTTGCAGGTTTTGGGAAAAATGTTGAACAATTGTGAAGTATCATCCTGTGAAACACCAAGTTTTTGAGGGTATTGAAAAAAAGGGGAAGTTTTTCAATGAACAAAATATCAATAAACATAGGCCTACAGTGGAACGTTGCTTTCATGAACACTGCTGTACCAAACATTTGGGCATACCGAATATCCCCCTTGGATAGACAATTAGAAATTTGCTTTAAATAAAGGAAACATATGGACTGCATAACTCAAAAGTTCAAGAATATCTTACAACGAACATCCACCATGCACGTGGTGCAGTCTGTACGTTTGCACAGGCGGCCACATAGACCAGCGGCCAAACACATACACTGTACATGTTCATTTATATACATGTACTGTACATGTACCGGTTATCAACACTTGCAACTCTGGCGCAGAAAATATTACATGATAATTGCTACAAAGCCGGGAGATTTGACCTAAGAAATCACCAAACTGCCAAAACAGAAAATACGTGTAAATGTGCAGATAAAGCCGCATTTGTTTTGAAACTTGCAGAAATCTTCAATTAATAGATGTACATCCATGTACATGTATCTTCAAAAAATGCTCGTTTCCATCATTTTAATGCTAGCCTTGCATTTCATTGTGCTAATAAAAAAAACATCAATCCTTCTCTCAGAAATGTTTCCAGTAGGTAAATTCTCGGTTCACAATTTGAATAGAAATACCTACCAATACATGTATACACTAACCATGTCTTCCCTACACGTAGATGATTTCACAGCGACAGTGCCGTCAGTTGCATGGATAATTTTAACTGTTTAAAAACATGCACTTTTCAGTGCATTTAACCAAGTACACATGTAGAAGAGTGTAAGAGTTTTCATACAACGAAGAAGAGTACGCAGAAAAATTATACAGGATAAAAATTCATTGCAGCTACACTCTAAAGTGCCATTTTGGCCGTAGGATCTACATGTACGAATTCAAACTGTACTGCATTTTTCATGCAATATTTAGGCGATGGCTCAAGGAAAACTTGATTAAATGATGTGATTCTGCTTCCGGGAAGGCTTATCCGAAAGGTGAAATCTAAAAGGAGATGAACATACATGTATTTAGTTAACAAAGTGTAGTACTATAGTTTCAATCTTTTGATTTTCAACTTTTGTGTGTGTACACTGTACATGGGTACGCTAACCTTACATATACATGTACATGTACCTAGTGTGGGCTTGTGAACAAAAGATGTCCACACGATGCAGGAAAGGGAGACGTTTTGTGGACTTACACACGTCCACAGGACGTTTCCTTTTCCCTGAAAAAGAACAAAGAGGCATTTTGGGTAGGGGTCGTCTGTCATAAAAGGATGAGGAATAGTCAAGGAAACCTTGCACAAAAAGCCAGTTGGAAATTGTGTTTTCCCAGTTCAAGAAAAACAAGTATTTTCACCAAGTTTTCTTAACTGCACGAAAAGAAAGGAATATCCACACTAGGTATGTAAGGTAAGTGTGTGTGTGTTGGTGGTGTATTGAAATTTGTGGGGCGGGTGCAACATAGAGCAAGCTTAGGATTCCTTGCATTATGATCCATACATCTGAATGGGCCAGAGTTCAGAGGGGTGCATCTGTGGCTGAAAATTGCTATAGCGAATGACCTCTCTACAAAATTCTTTTTGTGTGGACCCCATCATATTCATTATAGTGGCATTCTACGGTAGTTGAAATACCTTCTGATTTTCAGATGTACATGTACAATGTACTTAGCATGGATGCACTGAATAATATATGCTGTTCACACTCGAAAATCTGTCACTGAAGAGGTACCGATAGATCTTTTCCACTACCCTCAAGGGGAATATGGTGACAAAAGTACTTGGTTGTATGGAGCCAGTTCATGATAACATCATCCCCACATTATGAGAACCAAATGGTTGTTTTATTTGAAAAAATTCTTGTGAAAATGTTGGTTCCTCTGTCGATTCTTCATACATGCTGGTACATGTGTGGCAATCACAACACAGTGTTTACTCCGTCCGCTGAACAGTCGATCTGCACACAGTACATTTTAAACTTGGATGACGATAAAGGCTTCAATGCAGTTGATGATTTGTTCATAACAAAAGATCATGATTTCAAGAGAGTAGCATACTGGTATTTCCGCAGAAATATTTCCTTGTGGGAACACTGATAATATTCACCTACATGTACATGTAGCTGCCGGTTGATGACGGCTGCATTCATGTATCTGTCTTGCTTTGGATGCAGCGGATATTATCTGATCCATCATCATCCATTAGCAAACCACCTTAGCATCATTATGTGCCACAGTGACCGTCAAAATGATTGCCATTTTAAGTGGTTCCAGCTGGACCTTTTAAAGTGCGGCTGCATGTCAGTTCCACAGCGTAGAAACCTGGCACATTTTACACATTACACAAATGTACACATTTTACTTTACCACAGAGGACAGATGCACAGAGGGGGCAAACATAACAGAAGATTCCCCTTGTCCTCAGTGGCCAGTGCTTTGTTTAAATTTGTAATAAGTGCCTATACAAGTGGTGGATCCAGCATTGATAAAAAAGTGGGGTGGGACTGACATTTCCAAGGGGGTCCCTCCACATACACGGATGATCACTCCATATTTTAATGATATTTTATGCCTTTAAACTAACAGTTTAATTGTTGGCAGCAAAACAAATTTACAGGAAAGGAAAAAGCACTGGTGTCTTTAACCCCCCCCCCCAAAATGGGGGAGGAGGGAGGGGAGGGACACGCACTACGAGTAGGTGTGCCCCTTCTGGATCTGCTCATGTATGCTCAATGCATTCACAAGGGGGAGGGACACGCACTACGAGTAGGTGTGCCCCGTCTGGATCTGCTCATGTATGCTCAATGCATTCACAAGGGGGAGGGACACGCACTACGAGTAGGTGTGCCCCTCCTGGATCTGCTCATGTATGCTCAATGCATTCACAAGGGGGAGGGACACGCACTACGAGTAGGTGTGTCCCTTCTGGATCTGCTCATGTATGCTCAATGCATTCACAAGGCAATGACGTAGCTAGGATTTTATTGGGGGGAGGGGGTACAAAGGGGGTTCCAGCATCTTAGGGGGGGGCACCAGCTTTCAGTGATGTGGTTTTTGGGGTAAGCTTTTGTTAGCCTTGTTCAATATCCATTCATCCGGTTTTTGTTTCTTTGGGGGGGGGCACCGAGAATTTGTAGGGGGGCCCCCGCTTTGGCTACGCCACTGGTACATGTACATGTACAAGGGGAAACATAATGCCATATTTTCTGTGGTGTGTAGCAAACTGTGGCTGTGCATTTATACACTGGATCAATCTTTCTCCATACATACAGAAACTTAGTAGAAATTTGTACACGTTTCATCATTCCAGGACTACAGAGGGTTGTAAGACTAATGCAGAAACTTGAAAGTACTGGTAGTAAATTGGTGTTCTTTACATTCTTTGGCAGAAACACTTAATCACAGCTTGTACAGTACAATGTACATGATTCTTGAAAGTTAAAAAAAGAGAAAATGACAGAAACAGATTGAAAATGTGTTACTATCCAGCTCAGCGTAATACATGTACCATGTATACCAAGTTGTACTGTGTGAATGAAACAGTCAAACATTGCATTCCCTGAATCTCTTTTTAGATCAACATCCCATGCATTACTGAATTAATGCGAAGCTTTATCCAATTGTAAACATCTGGCTATACTTATGCATGAGGGCTAAAAAAATTCATTTTATTTGGCAATTTCAGGATACCAATTTGTCAGCTAGGCAGTTTCTCAATGCTTAATGTATGCTCCTGTCTGCACAGCATCACAAATTATTCATTCTCTTCAATTTAAAATGAAACTAAAATATGTTTTTTTTTTCAATGTAAAATCCTTTATGGGTCATGTGTTGAGCTCAGTGGCAGACTCTTTGTCAGACAGATAAGATTAATGATTCTAGTTGAATCCTAAATAATTCATAGATGTATATAAATTTAGGTGTGATACGATTCCCCCATCAGTCAAGGGTAATGAAACGTGTACATGTACATAAAAGAGCTGGGTGTTCCTTTGTTAGCTCAGTTTTTAGCTGAAAATGCAGAGATCACGGTTATGACTCTTATACCAGTTATGGATCCAGCATTGATCAAAAATGGGGGGGGGGAGGGGGTTGAGAGCTAGCTATCCAAGGGGTGGGGTCCTTCCAAATGGAGTTGAACCTAAACATGTATGATCAGACCATATATTAGTGGCAAGTTTCGTCTAAATTAACTGAATAGGGGTTTACTGGTTAGCAGCAAAGGAAAAACCAGGGAAATGACACGGCATCCTCCACAAGGGGAGGGGGGATAGAGACACGTACCGGGTGTGACCCCCCATGGATGTGACAATGTATACTTACCGTAGTGGCAAAGTGTTGTATCCTATGGACAGTGCCTTATATCCAGGGTGTGTAGCAAAACATGACTGTGACGTGTACTGCATGTCATTTTTTTCTTGAGAGTGACACAACAGGGTGCTTTGTAGCATTTGTAGAAATTATTACTCATTTCAGTATTCCTGGATCAACAAGGAGATAACAAAGACTGGTGCAAAGAGTATTAGATTCAAGCTCTTTAATTCTCTCACAGAAGTGCCTTGATCACAGTGCATAGTTCTTGAAAATAAAAGGAACAAGGAAGGGAAAAAAGTTCATGATTGTATTATGACAACTGTAAGAGACCGAGTCGTGTTTAATGGAATGAAGCAATGAAATGTTGTATTCACTGAATCTCTGTGCTAGTGTCCTATGCATTAACTTAAAAGCATGGCTTTATGCAATTATCATCTTGCTATACTCAGTGCTGTTGCAAAGGGTCAATGTCTCATAAAACAAACTTATGACAGTTTCTGCTTCTGTCTACAGTATTCCATTAACTCTGTTCAGTTTGACACAAAACTAAATACATACACGTAGCATTTTCCTAGTGTACAAGTGTTGAACATACTAGCATCTCCTTGGCCAGACACACAGCTGCTCCGTGGCCAGACTGACACAACTCCAGCTGAATCATAAATAATTCCAGGAGGCAATCACTTAAGGTGTGATATGACTTCCCCCGTCAATTGTTGATAATGATATTCTCAAAGAACTGTCTTTGTTCAGTAGCTGTTATTGTAATTTTATTTTGGTTAAGTGCAGCTCAGTTGCCATCAACTAAAATGAAAATAACAAGATCAAGGCTTCTTATTGATTATTCTGCTGACCAAGGGGAACACTATCTCTGGTCATTTGCTGTGGCTAGTGCCAGTAGCGGTAAGCATCGCAATGACTGTTGTACAAAGCTACAGTTCTGTAAAAATTGCTAGACAGAAAACCTGACGCAGTGCCCTAAGCCATTAAAGGGGGCTATCAGGATCGTCCAGTGAAACACTTGATTCATCTTTAGCCAGGGTGCCATCTGGGCGTCTCTCAGATTTTGAAGGTTACTGTGGCCACCCTGCTTTTTTAAACGAGTGCATACAACTGAAAATAACCCTTGACACCAACATTTTAAAAACCATGTTCTGTTTTGATTTGCTCCCTTTGAAGGAAAAAGAAAAGATTATTCCATCGCTGTCTTCCTCTGAATATGGGCATCGACTGCAGAACTTCAACGATCCTCCTGGCAGGGACCACGTCCGTATCGCTCATGTCCAGACAGAGTTCTATAGTCGGACAGGTATCAATATATCCAATGAGATGCACTGAGAGTGCCAATTCTGACCTGAAGTGGGATGCTGTAACTTTACTGTAGTTGAGCATTACAGACAGGATGGTACATGTAACAACCATGAACAGGTGCACAGTTGCATGACCTCCGCCAGTGAAAGTGAATACAGAAATATGACCAAGTAAGAGGTCTCTGGTTGGCATGCAATGCTGAGCCTGCAATTTCTCCAGTGTGCCCTTTCCTAGTGAGCATCTCTTACAAGTTCCACATTTGTATGCCGCAGTGCTATCCTCTTGAAGGGCTGGACTCGGGTGCACGTAATAGGCAGCGCCAACAGTGAAAAAAAGTGTCCTCATTTACATGTAGATGTTTTTTTTCCTCCTGAACGCTCCTCAGTTGCCCAAGGAGTGTATGCATTTTATCCATAGCATGTACAGTACTGGAACTGTGCGTCATGAATTTTTGTAACACATTTCAGTGGTGGATCTAAAGGGGGCACATGTGGGCTGGGCTTCCCCCATTTTCCTGTTTTCTTAGAGAAACCATTTCCCTTTCCCTAGATACTTCTTGTATTTTCATCTGGTTATTTAATAACCTGAAAAAGGAGATTATCACTTACATTCGTAAACCATGGCCTGTTTGTATTTTTGGGTTCACCATCATTTGGGTTCCCCCCCACTGCAAAAGCCTGGCATCCTGTTGTAACTGCTAGATGCATCAACAGAAATTGGCCTCAGAAGTAGTTGGACCACAGCAGCAGCATAGGCAGGATTCTGAGCGGGGGGGGATAGATGTTGATATTTCATGGGGAGCAACCCCCCCAGCCACTCCGCTGGATAACGGACAAGATGTTCTTGAACAGAGTGTGAAATAAACCTTTCCTTGAAAAGAAACGCCTTGGCCATGATGCCAGTTTGCCTATGCACTTACAGTAATTGAGTATTTGGTTTGCCCTTCGCTGTGGTCATTTATGAAGCACTGCGCATACAGCATGTATTAAATTAGCTACTGATCAGCAAATGAAATATTACAATATTTTTTGCCCATGCAGAAACTCCAATTCCAGTTGTGTACATAATTGATGCTTTTGCATTTAGTCTTTTATATTTTGAATGAATGTGCTCATGTATGTATCATGTAATTTTAGAACTACCAAATGAAGAATTTTATTCAATTAAAAAAACCCATCATCTAGCTGTTCCAACTGAACGTGGTTGAGCCATAAACATTTCCAATCCAGTTGACAAGCTGTCAGTCATCAGTGGAGTAGTAAAAGCAGACCTTAAGATGATTATGTTATCTTGTGTTATCTTGCGAGATACTTGGCATTCAGCAAAACGATTCCCTCTGACTCCCTTCTGACTTTGAACAGGAAAACTGCACTTACAGAGGCTTGATGTGGTGTTACTAATTTATTATGGGCAAAGTCTGCTGGTTCTGTAGGCCACCAATTAACACACCAGCTTTGTAGCACGCACACCCTGTGTGATGTCCATTTCTGATGTAAATGCCTTTTTCCTTTAAGTTTAATCAAACACATGTATGAACTGGATATTTTCAGCTATTTCCTGCAACTTCACTGACTGTACATTGCAAGCCAACTGGCTCCCTGAAACATGTAACAAATCTGAGATTAGATAAGTATTAAGCCATTGTGTAATGAGATATTTAAAAGCTTCAAGATAAACTGGCAAAACAATAGCTCTTAAAAGGTCACATTTACAGTCAGGTTATGCTATTATTTTCACTAGAAATAAACATGAGGGAAAGTCACATCAGTGTTTTTAAAACATATATCAAGTGTTGAAATTAACCCATTCTCTGATGGCTTATTTTGTGTATTGTGTGAATACGTAATTCATATTTAATGTTTGTTCATAATTTGTACAGGAAAAAAACTGGGAAAACTGGTGCCAAATCTGACACCATGTCAATGGTCCCTCAAATGTAAGCTTAGATATTGTACCGGTAAATAGTGAGAGGTTAGTCAAACAAACTCCAGACAGTCGACCCATTACTTTCATACGATTCTGGATGTGGATCTATGGATAAAATTAATTGACTTTCATTTCTTGTGCCCTTGGGGCTCATTCTAATTAAATACCCTAAGTATTTTTGGACTATTCACTGAGTGACTTGTGTGTGTAATAAAGTTTGAATTTAATTAATGTTTTTATTTGACATTTAGGTTGTGGGCAATTTTATTAATTTGGGGTCCAAAAACGAGACATTTTTATATCCCTGTAACTCCCAAAATGTGTAATTTGACATGCAATATCATGAAAATTGCCTTCAACTATTTTAATTTGTTTGACAAGTAGTTTGTATTACTTAATCACACTCAGAATCAAAGAATGTGTTCTGAACTTACAAACATACGTCGGATATGACAGGGACATGAAAGTAACTGCACCTCAGATTTGTATAATGACTCTTGTCGCAAAAGGGAAGAAAAAAAAATTAAAAACAGAAAAAAAAAATGAAAATCTAACAGGAAACAAAATTGCAGACACATATATAACAAGGATTCCATGAAACTACTGTTTAAATTTGCCAGACAGCACATGAGTACTTTTTTCCCTTAAATTTACAGTAACACGACACAATCCTGAATTTACTTAGGTAAAATTTCATGAAGCTTTGTGACATGTTCATGCCAGCATTCAACACACCAACAAAAGCAATTTCGCACACTCCCCAAATAAAATTGACCAAAAAAAAAAAAAACCACTGTAACAAAGTCATATGTTAAACATACAACATTACATTTGGATATATAATAAAGAATACTTTCCTTTGATTATTAATTTAATTATTATTAAATTTTGCAGTTCACTGATGCAAAAGTGATCTTAGATTTTGAAATGCACTGTTCCTCTCTTTACTTGTACGATGTCTGTGAAGACCGTCATTTAATTGCTTTTATCTACAGACACGCACAGTACAGTCACACTTGAATAACTCTCAGTCAATTTTTTTTTTTGCATAACCTCATCGTTATATTTTGCCATTGGCTGAAACTCTTGCGACGCTCATGTATGATGTCATTCAAATGAATATAGTTGCACAAAATTCTTGTAGCCATTTTCATCTGAATGGTTCCCTCTGTACTGAAAAATGAGACTTCTGACAACTAGCAATGCAACCATGCTGCAGGGCCTGGTGCCAAAATGGTCGACTACATGGTCCAAACCATCCATTTTTGTTGCGGCTTTGGTTGAAATACGGTTAACTTCAGTCGTCGCTTGAATTTGCCCACAAATATACAACTGAGTATACACCAGAATTGCTGTCACTACAACATACATGTACATATGGCCATAAACATCTCTTCAAGCTCTCAATTTACATTGTATAATACATGTACATATCAAAAGCGGTGCACCTTCATCATGTCTTCCCAATTAAAATACTTGGTCTATGTATTCATTGTAACGTCAGTCAAGTGATTCATGTTCACGGGCCATAGCTTTCAGTTTGTTTTGTTCACACATCTGAACTCAAAGGTTGCTATGCCAATAGCACTAACCAGTGATCATCATATTCTGTCATTACCCAACTGGCACCAAGCTCTCATCACCAGCATTATTAAAGTTACACATGCATGTACACACTTTGTCTAGTTGTGACCACACAATCCTCACGAGTACAAACACCTGATACCAACAATTTGAAGGTATGGCAGCAGTAATTGTGACAACTGACACTCCAGGTGACTCTGCAGATCCTGTAAGGGAGCTTTCCATATTCAATCTGAACAGGACACGGGGGATTTCAGAGAGAACCAGCTTGGGTATTGGAGCTTCCTTGGGATGAGACAATTATATGGAATTTAGCTGACCGAAGATGAAGAGGGCTTTTGCATTTCAGGCATACAGGAAAGGTTTATGTACACAGGCATACATGTACATGTATGGTACCAATAACACAAACCAGTAATCCGAAGGGGAAAAGGCTTAAAACCTTGCTCAAAGTTGGTAAGACTTAAATTCCTGATTTACGTGATAACAACACTGCAACTGTACATGACGGGTGGCTGGACGGTTTGAATTTTTTTTTGTTGCGCGTGCAGGTAGGAGTAAGGGTAACTGTGTATGTTGCCACTGTTGAAGAGATTTAAACTCAGTTTTGTCTCTACCCGAACAGGGAAATACGACCCATACTTCTAAGGGGTGCTTGCAACCTTTAGAAGTTGCGAGGAAAATGCCACAGAGGGGAAGGCCCCCCCTCCCCCGATTTGTGCCTGTAAAGCTTTCTGGGAGACTGGAAGCATCATTTGCTCTTAAAACACGAGGGCGCTATTCACACCTTGTGGATTGACCTCCATGAACTACAGGCATGACACGGGGGTCCCTTGATACGACTCTTCTCTCAAGGATCTGCTAAAGCCCAAAATGTATTTGCATTTGCTCAGCAAAAATGGGTTACCGGCCAAAATGGCCTGTGACTGGTCTGCTATGAACTTGTACAGAACTCATCAATTTTCTGAGCAGTCTGTTTTCTACCCAGCACCAAGTGTACGTGTACACGTATAACTATTTGTGTACAAATTTGGGATTTCATCGAGCCAGTGACCTTTGGTTTCAAACTTTAAACTTTCATTTCCATCCTTCAAGCATCCTGAATTTAGTGTTGCCCTAGTGCGGAAAAAACTCATGTGCACTATGAAGAGAGTGTTAAACTAAAACAGCGAAAATTTATGTCAAAATTTCAAATTATATGTTGAACAAGGGAATGAGTGGCCAATTAAAATCAAAGCTGAAAACGGCTAGCAAAATGCTGAAATATAAAAAGTTCCACCATTTTTGTACTGGCCAGGTGTACAAAAAAGCTGAAATTCAGGGTCAACTTCTACAAAAGCTGACATCAGCCAAAAAGCTGAATTCTCACACCCCTGTTGAATGAATCTCTCTTGAACACACACTGCTGAGCCTGAGAGGGTGATGATGATGATTATTTAACATTTGTGTTAATTGAAGTTATAGAGGTTTGCTGTGGCACCATGCAAGGGTATCTCTTTCTGTGTGGTTCTGAAAAGAACCTCCTGTTCTGCAACTTGCTGTACTTTCTACAGAACCTTCGCAATCAAAAGCTTCAAAGCTCACTCTTGTTAATTTGTCATCTACAAAAAAATCATTAACAATGGATATACGCATACATGTATGTGTACACTGCTCTCTATTTGTGACTGTGGGCACCCTTGATATACTTTGAAAAAAAAAAGATAAACAGGCTTCCCAAGCCCGACCAAGCATCAGTGATTCCTTCATCAGTACAGAACCGAAAGAGCTGAACACTGGACGCAACACAGGATACTTGATCGTTTTACATGTAGGTGCTATTCGACTGACTGCCAGCCCTTCAGGCTTTGCAAGATTAAATGTTGAATATATACAAGCATTTCTGTTGTTTGTCCATGATAATGGTATATGTATGTTACACTTACACAATAATGTTCTTAACGGAATAATGTAACTCATTGGCGGACTGTGTACCCAAGAGTGTTAAACATAAAACAGCTTCATTTACCTGTACACCAAAGAACTATATACATATTGCAGCAGGATCCATGGAATGTATTACAGCCTTGTTCGTTCAGGCCCATGACAGTCTCACACACGCTGATAAATGACTGTCTTACCCAATGTGGCTTCATCACTCTAATGCATGGGGGATTACAAGGCAAATTTGAGGAAAAGAGGCCCATTTACAAGATACATTTGCACATATACGCAAATAAAAAGTAGACTACGGGAATGTAAAGACACACATGTATGGGCCTAAGTAGTGTGATTCCTTGGACAGTCACAGAAATCTGACTATGTTCACTCTCCGGGCTGAATGCTTTGCCTGTGGCTGTCCATGCAGGCGCCTGTACTATGGAAGCCAGTTGTTAGTGGCTGCAACCTTTTAAATAGATCTATGTGCTCCCATGAGCCACAGCCTGAAGATTTAGACATGTCCACAGCCTTTAATAGCTGACCAGATAACCAGGGCTTGAACTTGTCACCTCAGAAATCCTGCCAGGTCACGGGTTCAGATTTACAACTAGTTCATTTGTTTGTTCTTACATGTAAGTCAACCTGGAAACAATTTATCACAACTAAGTAAGATTTGAATCTTTGCATGGTGGAAGAGACATGAGAGATAGGTTTGTGGGTACACCATGGAATCAATCTCTTTTGGGCGAGGTGTGGTTCTTAAAAGAACTGGTGAGTGTTAACTCAATGTTTCGAGTTAACATTTCGACGTTCACACTCTCCTGAGGACAGCAAGAGCACACTGGCTGAAATGTCAAGTTAACACTCACCGGTTCTTTTAAGAACCACACCTCTTCCCAAAAGAGATTGATTCCATGGTGTACCCTCAAACCTATCTCAGTTTATCAAGACAAACTGAAATCCTGGAGATACTAAACCTGTGCCAACTGATGCACATCTGAACTCAGTATTTGACCTTTCGTGATGAGTACTGACAAATGTGGGGATACTGGCTTGCTACTGAAATTCCTGGAGCAGTGGTATCATCTATTCAGAAAAAAGAAAATCTGAAAAGATGAGCTCTGAAATTTTTTATAGTGTGACTTGATATTAAATACTCCGTACATTTGATAGGCCTTTCTGCATTGAGGAAAAGATACCATATGGAATGAAAAGTATGTTCCCTTCCACTACAAAGAAATGATTTATATTCTTGCAGTGAGCCCAACGAGTGTTTCATACAACTATTTTGGGTAACATCTGTCAGTTCAGGTAAAGTATGTAGTTCAGATAAAGTGGTGTGTACATGAAAAAGTCATCTCATTTTTTTTTTACAAAGAAATTGAATACATGTAAGGGTGAAAGGTACACGCACAATGTCCTCTATCTCGCTATGTCTTTTGTCTCTCAAGCATATCAAGGGCAAAAGTTCATCATGTGGGCCTATCCATATTACAGGGTGTGACCAGTGCTCAACTTAAGATTTGAGAGCAGACACTGATGGTGTGACGAAGTAAAAGATTTGGTTCAGTTCCTCCCGGACATTTGTGGTACCCTAACCCCTTTGCGCCGGGACACGTTAAGACACGCCGTAAAAATTGAGACCCTCAGCCCGCTTTTCATCTATTATTCTCAACCCACACTCGAGCCAACACGGTGAAACAAGGCAGACCCTGGCTCTTGTATATGGTAATTGGCCTTTGTGTGTAGCCCAGAAATGAAAAGACCGAATTTGCATCATAATCACCAGCTTCACAATAGTCCCCACTTTGAAAAGAGGCAACAGGAATGTAGAAGCTTGAGTAGAGCCGCATGCCACCGAACAATCAGCCATTTCACTGTGTAATTCAAAGTGTGCAGAGCACGCTGGGCCACAAACCAAGAATTTTCGGTTTGGCAGGTGGCCTTCCTGGCCAAGCGAGGCTGGAATTCTTGGAGTCGGCTTTCGGAATGAAATTCCCGTCGAGAAGGGGTTAAGGACACTGTGTACTAAACTTATGTACATGTACTTAAGAAATAAGGGGAGCATCCTAAGGCATTACATTAAGAAAACAAGTTTTGCTTTGAATTGACAAGCCATTCAATATCATGTGCATGAATTTACCCAAAGGTTATCTCCATCACCCCTTTCGCGTTGAATGACCCAGGAGTCTTTCCTGCAATGATAAGATAAATACCCCAAAACCCGAAGTGCAGAGTACAAATTAGATGTAACGTGCATGTTACGTGCAATGTACGAGTGAGAAACTACCATTTAAATAGATACACAAGGAATCTGTCAGTGAAGCCATTTTTTTTTTCACTAGGGCTGCCAACATGTACATTTACAGATGTGACTACACTTACTGTTTCAGACACAGACTTTTGCCCTTCTAATGCAAAATACTTACACCAACAGTTTTATGATTAAACACCTGTCAAACTGTCCTTTTTTAGCCACAAATGAGCTTAGAAACTGTAGAATGAAAAGTTTAACTTTTTGCTGTCAGGACAGTGCACAGCACAATTGAGTAAATTTTGTGTTATATTTTTTAGTTATTATCTCATTACTTTTGTGTATGAAAAATCCTCCACAGATGGGTGCGATAGTTTGAGAATAACCAACATCATTTACTTAACCATGCTGAATTTGGTCTAGGTGCCTCCAAACTCCTACCGCCCCTACAACCCTTTTAGTTGTATAAACACTGTAGCACACTAGATCAAATATATGCTTGAGTGTGCACATTAATGTAGCACAAGATACCCCCAGGTGTGCAATCAGCAGACTAAAGGATTCACTCAAAGTCCACCAGCTCGTAACTGTCCGACATCCTCATGTGTGAAGACGCTGGTGCCTCTGTCTTGTTTCCAAACCATCTCGGCGGCTGAATGCTCCTCGCTCTCCTCTGACACTTCCAATAGGCGCCACGAGTCTGAGGGAGTTGCTTCATCACACGCTTCCCGTCCCCTGGCATGTTTCCAAGGAGAATCACTGTCGCTGTCCAATTCATCATCTTCGTAATCGTGGGATGATTTCCTTTTTAAACTGTGTCCTCTCACCTGTTTTACGACTGGTTTGCCCAGAGTCTGAGACGGATGATCTGCTGAAGTACTCCAAACAGTCTGTTCCTTGACAGTGTGCACGGTAGATGGGGCCCATTCCAAGCCAGGGAATTGATCTTTGGGAAACAGTAATAAAGAAACAAACTTTGATGCCAACTGAATATTAGGTTGTATCTGAATTTTGCTTTGTTGTGGTAAGCATTAACTTGGGTTTGTAATAAACTGTTGTAGCCAGCAGTCGTACTTCCACAGGCAAATGTTATTCCAAGTCGTATACTATACTTGATATAATGGGCTAAGCAACTGGTATTCTTGCAGTCAACGTATTTACAATCACCCTTAACATCCAGGGCATTTTGAGTGAGCTTTTTGGATCTGCCCAATCTAACATGCTGCTAACATATGACCAAAAGAAATGGGCATCAAGATGCAAATAAAATAAGTTATATTTCTGAGTCAAGTCTCAGTATGACCTTCTCCCTTGAGCTCTGACTTACATCCACAAAACTTTTAAGTAAAAAAAGACCTGTCAAGGAAAAACTAAAACCATAATAGATTTCACAACTACATGTGCCTTTGTACTTGTTTGTAAAAAAGAAACCAGGTTGAGATGATCATTACTTTACCATTTCTGTACTCAATATGACCTGAACAAATTATGAATCTAAGGTTTGAATAAAAGAAGTGTAAAAACAAACCTGTTGAAAGTAAAGACTGGAACTCCTCATCTGAATCATCAATTAAGCAGATGACATCATCATCTGAATCCTGATCATCATCTTGGTAAAGTTTCGTCTCCTGTCCCTCTTCCTGTGTTTCACCAGCACCCGAGTCCTGACCACATAACCCGTCACTTTGCTGATCCTGGCGTATATCCTCCTTAGGATAACTCATACAGGATATATCATCACAAACACCCCCTACAAATAATCTATCATTACACTGGCTTCCAAAACTGTCCTCTAAGTCTAAACTTCTCTCACTGAAAAACCTGTCCCGTTGCTTTGTCTCATTATTTATGTCACTTTCCTCTTCCTCAGTAGTACATGTGACTTGTTCAACTGCCTCGTCGGTTTGGCTACCATCAGAAACATTGTTCTTGGTGAGGTTCTTCTCCCGGAAAAACCTGTCTCGCTGAACACTGCTTTCAGCATTGCTGACACAGCTGTCCCAAGAAATACCATCTGCATACACACTTCCTTTTCCAGACATATCATTAAGTGTAGCATCTCCCTTGGTTCCTACATTTTGTATGACATCGGCTTGAGAATGCTCTTTCCGGTTGCTAGTCATAGGTATATCTTCTTTCCAAATGTCAGTCTTCCAGTCATTTTCTTTTAGACTCTTGTCTTTTTGGATGCTGTCTTTGAGGTTGTGATCCTCTGAAACTGTGTCCTTCTGACTTTTTCTCTTCCAGGTTTCATCGGCAGATTTGCTTTCTCCAGAGCTGTCATTTTCCAAGAGGGTTGCTCTAAAATCGTTATTTATTTGAGTCACACCATCAGTGGCATTATTTATCCAACTATCCTGGATGCTGCTGTATGTACAACTGGGAATTTTAATTTCACTGATATTGGAGCCTGATTTACTGTCCTCAGTGGTATGGTCCTTAATGTCATCATCTCTACTGTTACCTTCCAAATGGCTATCCTCAACTGATTGCTCCTTCACATTTCCCATCTCGGACAGAGTCTCCATAGAATGACTATTGTCTGAGTTTTTGGTGTCTGAGATATCTGCAGCAACAAGGATGACATTATCTTGATCTCTATTCTCGCTGCCAAAGCTACCTTCCACTGAGACTTTGTCTAGGGTATCTGATTTCAAATCCTGCAAATTGTCTGTTGCCATGACATTTGATATGGCATCTTCCAAGCTCTCAATTTCTGATGAAGGGTCATGATCTTCAATATCAGAAATGCAATTTTCTTGATCACTAGCTCCACTGGTATTGTCTTTGAGATCATTGTCAACAATGCCCCTCTGTGGTGAAATCATGTCCTTTTCTTCTCTTAGCAATTCAGAACCAGTATCTTTGCAAGGTTCTGATGGCAGTGTCTCCTCTGGTTTAGACCCGCTACTCTCTTCAAACTGAGTACATGTACTTGAAGAATTAGAGGGCTGTGAAGTACTTTGCTTAACCTGCTTATTGGGATGAAACTCTTCGGATTCAAGCGATTCTGATTCCACGGTACTACTTTCAACATTGATATTAGAATGCAGAGAGCCGCTACTCTGGGATGAAAATTCTCCAGATAAATTACTGCAATCACTTGTTGGAACTGGAGATATCACTTTGAGTCTATGTGAGCTGCAACTGTCTTGAAGCTTATCTGAGGTAACAGCTCCAACAATTTCCCATGTTGGGTGACTTTCTGTTGTCTTTTCTGCATCTTGATCACCTGCCGTCTGTGTCTCTGTGTCTTCTTCAAGCTTATCCACAGAGAGAGTGAGAGAAGGGGATTCACAAGTTACTTCCTCAGAATCTTGTTTCTCCTGGCTGGTTTTGGCCATCTCTTCATTTAGCCGTTGGTAGTGCAATGCCATCATTGTCAGAGGAATGTCTCTCTGGTTCATTCCATCCTTATCATCATCAATGTCCTCATCACTGTCACTCTGCTGTCCATTTGCATTCTCATTAAAACTCGAATCACTGTCATCATATGGATTATCCGAGGCAGCATCTTTGGAATCGTTTTCCTCATCAGCATCTACTTTACCGATGTTTGGTTCCTCACTGTTTCCCTCTATCATATTTGTATGCATGGATTTGTCGCCATCTTGTGTGTCATCTTCTTTGGCTTCAGCATCATCTCCATCATCATCACTGGATGTTATTACTACAATGTCATCAGTGGGATCCTTAGTTTGTATATCAGTGCCCACTTCAGTGTTGTCTTCCTGACCTTGAACTGAACTGACTGTAGGTATTTTAGATGCATGTCTTCCAGTGGACTTATTACTCATGCTGCTCTCTCCAGGTCCAACCAAATCCTCTTTATCTCCAAGAACTGAGGAACAAGATGGAGCAGCAGGTGTCATATTCACTTTCCTGGTCAGGATCCCTGACATTTGCTCCTTGGCAACCTCATCAGTTTTTTTCTTCCTCTTCCTGGTTGTCATGGGCAACATCACAAGTCCCTGGCCAAAGTCGAGTCCCATTCCTCGCTGGCTGCGCCTGCCCGGTATCTTCACGTTCAGAAATCGCTGAGAAGTTTTGGAAGGGCTAGTTTTGGCACTCTTGCTCAAATTCACACGCATGCCATGCTGCAAGAGCTTAGGGTGCGATGGGCTTGTCATGATACTTTCTTTCAGTCCACCAGCACGAGGCTTCCTCCTCACCCATAATTTGCCAGAGTCTTTTGGGCTTGGTTCAATCCATTCCCCCTCACATCCCTCTGCAGTTTTCAGAGAACTTTGGTACAGGTTCCGAGTGCCTTCATTGCTTCTGCCACTGATTTCAATGTGGGGAGTTCTGTGCCTTTTATGCTTCTTGTGCTTCTTGTGTTTTTCTCTTCTTCTCGTCTCTGGTGAAAGGCTTCTCTTGTGTTGGCTACGTTTCACAGATTCACGATGCAGGATTCCCCCTGTGCAGATATACTCGTCCAGGCTGCCATCATAAGCTGAGGTGGGTTTATTACACATCTTGAAAGGTGGAACGAGATAGTCTACCCACTCTTTGGCTTGTTGGCTTGTCATCCTTGTCTGCAGGATACCAAGCTTCCTTGTGTCATCTAGGCTTGTTATTGCAACACGCGGCTCAGTGTGCTTAGACAAGTGACTGCAAAAATCTTGCTGGTCCTCCATGTGCCGAGCATTCCCGAGCAACAGCACTTTGCAGATGACACAGGCACTGGAATACCCTGAAGCAGAGAGTGTGAAGAAGGCTGCCAGAACTGCAGTTGGGATGTGAACGATGGGCAAGATCTTTTGAGATGGAGGGTGAGCAGTGCAGTCAATGTGATGGAGCTGCAGGAGCATCAGCTGAGGAAAAGCTTCTTTGCAGCGAGCACACTCAAACTGGACACGATTGTCCAGTTTGATGAGATCTGCAGCTTTAAACATTTCAGTGTTCTTAAACTGGTCCTCAAGCAGCTGGATATTAACAGCTGGCTCTTGCAAATGAGCTAAGCACTCAGCTTTCTTGGTTGGATCTTTCTTAGCCTTTGTAACACACAATGGCACAACACTGGACACATCACTTGTTTTAGCTATAAGTCCAACAGACATGGGGGAAATAGACTTTATTTGGCCCAGTGAAGTGCTCAAGCCATCCAAGAGAGAAACTGGTTTCCCCTGGTGCGAGTTGGAAGTACTGGATTTGCTGAAAACAGGAGAGACTTCCCTATCAGATTCTCCAGCAGGTGGTTGCACAATGCACACTGCATGCTTCATGGTAGATCCCTTCTCAACTGGAAGGTGAACCATGAATTTCTTAGGAGAGTCGGTATGGTTTACAGGCACTTTAACCAAGTAAAGGGAGTCATCGTGTTTCTTCCCACTGTTTGACAGTGAATGCATCATGCTCTCTGATTGTGACTTTGGCACTCGTATCACATAAGATGCCATGCTGTCACCATCTAAGAGATGTCTCTGCACAGTGATGTTTGGCATCTCTTTACTACTTGTCACTAGACCTGAGGATGGGGTGGTTACTGTTTGAACTTTTTGATTTGCAACTGAAGCAGAGCTCTGATTCACAGAAGCCCCTGAGACATGCTGACTGGCAAGATGCGGCACTGTCTTTATAATAGTCATGGTTGATGGAACATGAACTGCACTTGCCCTGATCCCACTGCTTGGGAGAGAATTCAAGCCAAGCTTTGACAGAGTACTTGAATTCGAAACAGTATTAGGAAGTGCTGAAACAGAATATGTAAAGCTTTGTTTTGAAAGTGGCATGGTCTTTGCTGGAGCACTAGCATTAGACGACTTGATGAAATTAATTGGTGCTTTAGCAGCATCTGTGAGAGCCCGGGTATTGTTTGGGGAGCCTTGAGCAGTCTGATTTGAAACAATGCGAAAAAATGTCTTTGGATTTTGCTGACTGGCTGGCTGAGATGTCCCAGAGACATTTCTGACTTTCTCCATCACCTGTGAAGAAGCGGTGGACACTCCCAACCCTTGAGGAGCAGTCTTCCTAGGGACCACCAGTGAACTGGGCAAACCGGATGCGGTAATAATTTGTTGCTTAGGTGATACTGGTGAGGTCATGATCTTATACTGTTTTCCAGTATTTGCTCTATAAGTAATCTGCCTAGTGCTGTAATGTGTTACCACAGCAGACACTTGGATGGTTTGCTCCACCCCAGTCTTTGTGACAGGTGGCGCTATGACAGAATTGCCCACTTTGGACCTGAGCAAAGTTGGAGTCGTTTTTGTGCCCTGCTGATCATGTACTACACTGGGGACGACCGGGTACAAATTTCGAGAGTTGTTGTGCACACCACCTTGGGTTACAACAGCATTCTTGCCCGTTGTTACAATTGACACAGTCTTGGTCGCTGCTGCTGGGGTGGCATGACGTATTATGATAACTTTGTTTTGAGTATTGAGCTTTGGGACTGTGGTCGCAGGACATACTTGAACTTGACTTACAGTTGGAGTATGAACATTCATCACAGAGCTCACTTTGGGGGTGATGCTTAAACCAACAGGTTGGGCAGAAAGTGATGGTGTGTTGTGTGATAATGTAAGTACCTTGCTACTTGGCAGCATCTGTTTATCCTTTGTCTTCACGGATAAAAGTCTTTCATCTTGCCCATCCATACTTATATTGGAAACCCTCTTAATGAGGTAATGCTGCTTTGATGCAGGTGCTGCAGTCTTCTGTGCGCTGACTTTGGCAGGGTGACTGGCTTGTGCACCAGCTGTGTTATTCCCCTGTGATTGAGGAGTCTCTGAGGGGACTGAGGCTGACAAGGGCAGCTTTGTTATTTCCCTTGTTTCATGATTCTTGATATACCATTTAAGTGGCGTGTCGTGATCGTTGATGATGTGCTCTTTGATTTTTTGCCAAGTTCCTACGAAGGAACACAACTTGCACTTCATGTCCTCTTTCCGGTGAACCATGATCAAGTTGTGGACGCGCCTCACATGCAACTTTAGAGAGTTCAAGGTCTTGTTGTGATCACCACATATGTGGCAAGCCCACTGAGTATTTTGTTGGGGTGGTGTCTTGACAGTTTTCATAACTTGATAAGTTTTGGATGGTGAACGGGTGGTTGCTGTTGTGAGCTGCTTCTGCTTACTGGCTGAACTCTCAGTTTCTTCATCTTCATCTGAGCTTCCAATAGATATAACTTCTGGATCATCATCAAGTATGATTATATCATCGTCACTCTTCTTGTGACTTTCTCCTTCTTGCATTTGCGGGTTTACGTTTGTATTTTCTTTCTCTTGTGAACTAGCTGATATTTTACCCAGCTCGGAGAAGGAACCTTCAAATGTTACTGGATCTGTATCTGTTGTTTTCCAGATGGCATTTTGGTTGGGAGATTTTTTTTCTGAATTGCTGGGGGATTCTGGTTCTTCAGTTCTATGTGAAACATCTCCTTGGTCACCCTTGGAATGCTTGTGGATACTAGCTAATGAAAATTCCCTTCCCCCAACACTCTCACTACTGGTGTTCCTTTCCTGACAAAGATCCTGGCTTCTCCGCCCAACTCCTAACACCTCTTTTTCAGTGCCTTCATCTTGCTGCTTAGATGCATCTGTGTCTTGTAGACACTCTGAATTGCTGGGGGAATCCGGGTCTTCGGTTCTCTCTGACACATCAACTTGGTCACCCTTGAGATGCTCATGGATACCAGCTACTGGAGATTCCCACTCCCCAACGCTCTCACTACTAGTGTTCTTTTCCTGACAAAGATAATGGCTTCTCCGCCCAAGTCCTAACACCTCTTTCTCAGTGCCTTCATCTTGCTGCTTAGATGCATCTGTGTCTTGTAGACACTCTGAATTGCTGGGGGAATCTGGGTATTCAATTCTCTCTGACACATCTCCTTGGTCACCCTTGAGATGCTCATGGATAGCAGCTACTGGAGATTCCCATTCCCCAACACCCTCACTACTAGTGTTCTTTTCCTGACAAAGATCCTGGCTTCTTGGCCCAATACCTAACACCTCTTTTTCAGTGCCTTCATCTTGCTGTTTGAATGCATCAGGGTCTTGTAGACACTCAGAATTGCCGGGGAAATCTGGGTCTTCGGTTTTCAGTGAAACATCTCCTAGGTCACCCTTGGGATGCTTGTGGATAGCAACTACTGGAGATTCCCATTCCCCAACACTCTCACTACTGGTGTTCCTTTCCTGACAAAGATCCTGGCTTCTCAGCTCAACTTCTGAAACCTCCTTTTCAGCACCTGCTTCTCGCTGTTTGGATGCATTTGTGTCTTGTAGACAATATACATCACTTTTGGCATCACCTTCTTTGAGCATTTCTATATAGCATCCCTCCTTACCAAATTTGTCTTCATTTGAACCATTTACAAAATCTTCCTTTCTTCTAAGTTTTGAGTCGTCCTTGACAATGCATGGATCTTGCTCATCCCCCTCAACTTCCTCATTGAAATGGAAGTTGTCAACTTGACAGCAGTCTCCTCCTAGTTCTGCCTCAGCTTCTTCAATGTCTGAATCAGTAGCTGTTGCCATCAATTTGTGTTCCTTACCCAATTTGTCTTCATTTGAACCATTCGCGAAATCTTCCTTTCTTCCAAATTTTGAGTCGTCCTTGACAATGCATGGATCTTGCTTATCCCCCTCAACTTCCTCATTGAAATGGAAGTTGTCAACGTGACAGCAGTCTCCTCCTAGTTCTGCTTCAGCTTCTTCAACGTCTGAATCAGTAGCTGTTGCCATCAATTTGTGTTCACCATTTTTGTCTTCAGATAAAGTTCTTTCTGTTTCTTCTCCAACAACAGAAGTGTCCTTATCTGGTGATCCATTCTTTTCCTCATAAGAAACAGTTTCATACGCTCCATTCCCAGACATATGCCCAGGACTTTCAGTAGTATATCTGTCACTACTGAGTGTTGCACCAGTATCAAAACTGGCATCAGATGGTGAATTGCAGAGGAGCGAATCATCATTAGTTAGATTTCCTTCCATCTGGCCTTCGCATACCTGTACATGTGAACTTCTTGCTTCAGGCTTAGTGTCACCTTGGTGATCCAAGATGCGAGTGGTAGAGTCTGGTTCAGTCCTCTCTATGGTTTTATTCTGACAAGCTTCATCTGGCGAAGGAAGGTTTTTTATTTTTACATTGATGGGAGTGTCTTGTGTTTTATTGTCTGCAATCTCTGCATCGCACTCAAAGTCAGATATTAACAAGACGGATTCCTCTGAGGATAAAGAATTATCACGTTCCCTCAATGAGGATGCATCATCCTCAGACTGTCTGGGAGACGGAGAGTCTGATGAGCCTGAATTTGGCACAGGAGATATATCGTGCTGCAACTTATTGAGATCACTCCCAATTTTTCCATCGTGCTGACCAGGAGAGAGCTTGTTTGAGTTCAACTGAAACGATCTAGTGTCTGTAACGCTACCAGTAGAAGTCTTTGCTATCAGTTCAGATGCCAATTCCAACTCATGGCTAGACATCTCAGATGCTTCTTTGGTTGATGGGACATTTACGAATCTTGTTAAGGCAGAGGAGCTAGTATTCTGTGAAAGCTGTGGATCCTTCTCATCAACAGGGGAACCATTTTGTCTGCTTTCTTGAATATCCTTATTGTTTGTGTCCAATTGCAAAAGTGAACAATTAGACTCAGAAACTGTGCTACATCCAAGGTAAGTGGAACATGGGGAAATTTCGTCCTTATTCTGAGTCTCAATCTCTTGCTTCTGTTGTCCTCCAGATCCAACTATGTCCTGGAAACTGCGCTCAGGGGACACTGGTGACAAAGAGCTGCCATCTTGAACATTTGTAATTCCAGATGAATGTTCTTCATCCTGCAAGCTACTAGGATCGAAACACCACTGTTCTGCATTGTTGCTTATTCTAGTCAAATCTGCAGATAACTCTGGTGACTTGATGTCACTGTCTCCATCACTGAAACTTGGAGGGTCATAATTGAGAGAAAAGTCGTCACTGATTTTAATCCCTTCATCTGTTTCATTGATACCTCCATCTGACAGGTTTGATTCAATGCTGATAAAATCCTGGGTTGTTTGCCCTGCGTTAGTCAAATAATCACGCGACTGGCAGTGTCGTGCATTGGGATGTAAAACATCACTTGATGTCTGATGCACTGTGGTAAGTAGACTACTTTGCATTGGAATGTTTTCTTCATTTTTTTGAGGAGTACTTCCAAAGTTTGATGCAGCATGACATGAATCATCCCTTGCCTGAATGCAGGGTTCTGTAACCAGACCAACATATTCATTAGCAAGTGGAAGGCTTTGATAGTACTGATCTGAAGATTTCTTGGTTTGCATAGCAAGTTGTGAGAAAGGATTAACAGGTGGTATCAAGTCACAGTTTTGACCAATGCACTCATTTTCACTCTCCACAACAGTTGGTGTTGGCAAGAGGAGCTCATCAGCAAGGTGTGCCTCCTGCCCAGCCACGGTGTGGCTAGGGTTATCATATGACCTGCTGCCTGGTGCTGAATGCAATTCAGATGATGACATATCGCAAGACCAGGATGACTCATTCTCAGCTGACAGACATAAACCAACAGACTTAAGCTGTTCATTGCTTTCCAACTGTGCTGCTTTGGCTTCCCCACTATCGCCATAACACAGGTTTTCAACATCAAGACTAGGTACACGTACACTGTCCCCAAGATCGCTGGATGACTGCTCTGTGCTGTCCCAGGGAAGTTTACAGAA